>NC_031768.1:46532987-46609547 GCF_001522545.3 Parus major
TTTCCTTTCCTTTCCTTTCCTTTCCTTTCCTTTCCTTTCCTTTCCTTTCCTTTCCTTTCCTTTCCTTTCCTTTCCTTTCCTTTCCTTTCCTTCTTATTTATTTGGGACTGGAGACTGATGGTATAAACAGAAACACTGTCTTGTGCACTTAAATAGCTGAAGCATCTGTGCACAATAGTCATATAAACCCTCATGTTTGTCTTCCTGACATTTCAATTTAACTTTATAGCCCTTCTTAGAGCATTAACAGAGACAAACACATGCCTTTCATACAATTGGCCAGAGCTTCGATCTTGCAAGAGTTCAATTTTCGCTAGTTTTAAACATTCTAGAGCTCAAATTCCACAATGTGTATGCCAAGACCTATCCCTGTTGGTGCAAAATACACTGGGTGTAACTATAACTGAGTTTTCAGTCAGATTAGGAATGCACTTTTGAAACCAAATCTCCTGGTCATTGTGGAGTCACTCTCCTCACCATGCAGTCTGAAAGAGTGAGTGCTAAATGGACTTGTAAAATGCAAAGTGCAAGATTTAAAAGGAACAAGATTAATTTCTCAAAAGCTGTAATGGATGTTCAGCCCATGGGACCACCCTAGATTTGGTGAAATGTCCTAAAAAGCAAATGGTGTTGACACACCAGGCCCTCAACACCAGCTGGGTCCTGTAGTGTGAGTTGGGCCATCGTACTTACTAATGCTGACTTGATGTGTGAGCATCTGCTGAGCAACAGATATTCAGCAGTTTGTAAACTCACTAATAACTGGTAGAAAAAGAGTGTAGCCCTGTATGTTGAAGTAAACTCAAAACCTGTGTTTGTGGTATAGAGATATACTTACTTCATGCTGTGAGGGCATCCCTACAGAATGAGATTCTGCAGGAATCACAGAAAGTGATTCATGTGATTACACTGAAACACCTTAGGATGAGATATATCTGCTATGTCCCTGAATATGTATCTACACACACATACATTATACACACATGAAGTTAAATAAATAGTATATTAGTGTATATTTGTTGGGGTAAATAATAAACATAATGCTCCTCACTGGTATAGCTGGAGAACAGCCTGATGTTTACACAGAGTGTTACGTGAGTTAAAAACATGGTATCTTTTCCTTGTTCTGGAGCCTGGGCTAAAGACAGGCAATTCCACTCAACAAACTACATAGCTATTTTTGGCTGGTTCTGTTTCTAAGTAAGCCTGACTCCTAGGAAAGGTCAGATATGTCTGGCATATGAATGGCAGCAACTTGAGCTATATTTGTTGTGGCACTGTGCCATGTTAATGTCGCTCTGTGGTATCCAGAATAAATGGACTCTCTCCTGACATTTCAAACACATCCTTGAGAAGCAGAAGCCCATCTTCATCCACCCATACCAAAATTTCTTGTGTTTTTATTTTCAGACAGGGCTCTAAGTACTCTGGGAAGTGCTGTCACTTTTAGGTCTTATAGTACCACTCCAGGTTAAGAGCTCAGAAGATAATATGCACAAAAAATACCAATACAGGAAAAGTGTGTCTTGTCTTACAACTATTTATATTAATTGGAAGTGCTGCTAATTTAAACTATAGATTTTTATGACATACAGACCAAGCCGCTAAAGGAAACATAGAATTGGTTCTGCTTTTCAGAGTACATATTTGCAAAGATGAACTAGGTTCAGTTGCTACACTTGGAAGCATAGTAAGCATTACTTGGGTCTCAAGTTTATGAAAATTATGAAATTCTTGTCTTTAAATTTTTCTACACATTCAGTTCTTGAAATATCACAACTACCTCAGAAGCGTCCATTTTTTAAATTCCCATTTCTATCTAAAAATTTTTGCACGCTGTTTCAGGCTTTCCTCTTGTTAATAAATATTTTCAAAAGTATAAAAGGCTGCCTTCTCATGAGAATCTGATATTTACTTTAAAAATGCCTATATTCAATCAGATTTCTTTCCTAATAATTTTATGAATATTCTTTCTGAATACAAAAGTTTTACAAAAGTCCAATTTTAAAAATCTTCTAAAGTATTATTCTTACACAAAAAATAATGAATAAACTCATATGTTTTTTTCTTATTTTCCCAGTAACTGCACCCTCCAATTCAATTTGCTGATATTGTTTTCGTTTCACCAGCTTTCCCAGGCCTCTGCTTCCTCTGAAATGAAAGGCCTTTCCAACTGCATTATCTCTAAACTCCCTTGTTGACAGAGAATTATTCTTTCAGTTCCTTTGGAAGGACACTATCCCTTTGAACCATCTGCTGAGGAGATATGCTATTATAATTTTCATTCCTTTTTCTTCCTCTTTCCTCCCTCAAGGAATAAAATGTGTGTACCTCAATCAAAAACTGAATGAATAGCTATTTCTCTCAGATTTTCATCTGTGTCGCTTACTTTTTACTCATTCCAGAAGAGGAAGCTGAATGGAACTTTCTGCATCAACTAAGATAAATAATTTATGCCTGAATCATCAAGTGATCTTCTGCAGAGCACTGCTTATAGTCTCTATCTAATCTTGCATTTTACCACAAAGAAAGGTAAAAAACACCAGGATGAACGGTAGGAAGTCTAAAACATTTTTCTGGAAAGTATCTTCATGTTAAAAGATTATAAAAGCGTGTGTAGAAATCCGTAAGCCTAAAAGCTTGACTCAAAATAATCTTTCCAGTGTATTTTTGAGCTATGTAGCAATCCTACATAAACATTACAGCATTCAACCACTGCTTGTTCTACTCAGTATCATAGACAAATCTGTTTAGTCTCTTTGTCAAACTATCCATACTTTTGGATTCAATGTCATCCTGTGTCTCTGTGCTCCATTATGTTTTTTTTCAGTTTAACACATTACTGAATGACACTACATTTTTATAGGAATCACAAGAAAATAACAATGCCATTAATTTAGAACTCATAGGGTCTAGTTTTGTGCCAACATGATCATGTATATCTATTTCTGACAGTGTTTGAGTGACATAGACTACACAATAAATGCTGAAAAATTTTGTTCTTTACCTCCTTACCTTTATTTTTTTTTCTCTATCAAACATGTTCATTTTATTAAAAAAGAGCTCCAACCAAACAATAGCAATTTACTACTGTTCCTATCTGCCACAGCTATGGAAAACAGATTACTCTTTTTGCTTTTGGAAAAATCTTTTGTATATTTGATGGGTGTTATCGTGAGCTTTCTAAATCTTCTGTTCTTTAAGGTAAGAGGCACCACAACTTGCATTATTTTCTCATACATTACATTTCCCATACTTGTTAATGTTTTCCTTGTTTTCATAAAGGTTTAATTTAGGCTACATACTGAAGTATCCAAACATGAATTCCAGCTGATATTTTAATGTTGCTCAGTAGAGAATATAAATAATTTACTTGCCTTACATCCTTAATTCCTACTTAAACATCTCTATATTTGATTGTTTTCCTCATAAAAATATGGCATATTGAAATTCTGGTTCCCAGTAATCTCAGAGTATTTTCTCAAGAACTGCTGTAAAATAGTTTTTCTCACCTTGTATTTCTCAAACCTAAATAATTTTGTGATTCTCTATGGTTATTCCTACTTTACAGTGGCCTTTTTAAAAAATCTCTTTCATTTTCTTTTCAGTCAATTTCACTTATAGGTCAAGGTAATTTTGAACTCCCAACCTATGCTTGTTTGACTGCCACAGATGATCATGTGTGAGTCCCTTTTGAAAGCTTTAAAATTTTAATATGCTGTTGCATATCACTCATATTTGAAAATTCCTCATCTGTCTACAGAGTCTTCGTGGGAGTCATTCCATATCACTGGTTAGTCAGCTGATTTTCAGTGTACTTTATCTACTTCTGGTGCTCGGCGGAATGACAAATCTCAAAAGGTTACTATACAAAGTGTTTTTAAACACAGTTTCTTGAATAGATGTAGTTCTGCTACCTTATAGAGAATATCTTCTAAAATAAGTACAAATATCAGAATCAAGCTGCTGAAAACTTAACACATCATTGCAAACCCAAAATTTATCTATACTGCAGTTTCATTTCTGTTTTATGCCACATCTCAAATTTGGAATGCAGATAGATGTATTATGTTACTGAGAAACCTTTTACACTCCTGTCCTCATCTGGGTTCCTAGTTTATTGTGCAATAAACAGCCTTTAATTGGTGAAGAATGTTGACACACATTTTATAGATATGACAGTGAGAAGTTATTCAAGTTGTATAAAAACCTGTCAATTCATGCATTTCTACTTGTTTTCACCTTAGTGTCAATTTCCTCCAGAATTCACCGAAATCATAAGCTTCATTTAACAAAATTTCCTCTGAATTTCAGTGCTTTGTGGTGAGGCTTCAGCTCTGATGGTTGGTTGTTCCAGTTTTGTTGAAGCAGTTTTGGTTTTGTTTGCCGAACCACAGATGAACTCCATGGACTGGAACTGTCTTAACAGCAAAGATGTGGCCTTCACCATTAAACACTACACTGGTCTGGCAATTTAGTCATTATTCTATCCATTATATCTTATTTTTGGTATGTTGGCAGACATGAACATTGATGAAATTCCACATGACAGGAAGTCATTTCAACTGAGCTTAGGATATTTTCTTTTTTTAATTGAAAAGTAGTACTGGCAACAAAACACTAGGTTAAATCAGAATATGAAATATTGTGTATTTTTTATTGCTTAATTAAGCAAGAGCTTTAAAGCTAGTTCAACATTAGTGTAACATTTCAGCATGAAAAGATAACTTAGCACAAAAATGCTTATGACTTGAGAATTGCATGTGAGTGTCATTTTTATGTGTGTGTATATGTGTATATATATGCCAAGGATACATAAATGTGGGCATGCTTTTTAACTGCAAAAATAATATGTTAAGGAAGCAGTAGAAGGAAATTTTTTCATAAGTTGAATATATTAGGTTTTATAAAATTCCTTATTAAAGATGCCTGAATGACTTAGCATTCTTAGTTGCAGAATGATCCCATTACTGCAAAATCTAGACATAGGCAGAGACACATTTTTTTTTCACCAGTAGGTATAAAAACACTGAAAGTCCAAACTCCAGGGAAAGAACTCACCTCACATAGCTTTAAATGTCTAAAACTGATCATCAACATGAATTGCAATTGCCTTGTGCCCACTGTACCATCAGCAGAGGAACATGAAATCTTCAGGAGCACAGTTTGTCTCATCTTCAGATCTAAAATCTCAGGTCAACTCCCTTTTTTTCTCCACTGACTATAAGGAAACCTGTTATGATCAGCTCAGATTGACATATTTAAATCTTATAAACCTAAACTAAGGGAGAAATGCTCCAAATTTTGAGAAATAGAAGTTTTTTAGATACTGGTGATTTCTTTATGTCAGTGACAAATCAATAATCATGGCAAAGACTTTGATTAATATTGATGTCGTAAGTTTTTTGACAAAGAACTTGACCATAAGCATGTCAACAGGCCCAGTAACCTCACCTGTAACACAAATTTAATGGAATGACTCAGATAATCAAGGTTAGGATTAAGTGCTAATTACATGAGAACCAGGGATTTTATCTTATCACCTGTCTGTCAAATTTAATAAATTATATGGGTTCTGTACACTAAACAATGCATTGCCACCTAAGCCTATTTAAATTCATTTTGTAGACTTCTGTCATTTCAGTTCTGAAAGACACTGGAAAAAGAAGTGCTGATTTGTTTGTGAGGGATTTGTAGCTTCAAAGGATGTAGAATACAGTGAATTTTCACACCAATCACTTGTCACAAGGTTTCCCAGTCTTCCACTGCTTAATTAAACCAAGCATTTTTAATATCTGAGAAACTGACTAAACATCAAACTGTCTTTATCCAAAGTCTGCACATCTGAAGTACATTCCTTTTTAATTTAAAATTTAATTGAACTGACTTTCCTTTAGCTAACACTCAATAAAATTTTGATAAAATATTTTTATTGTGATATAAAATGTGTTTTCTCTTTCAATAAAGAGTACAATTATTTAGTGACTAGTCACCTTAAGAACTGTAGTGGTGACAAATTTAATAGAGAAATATAATCAGCTTGTCTCAAAGAAAACCCATGCCATATTATTAATGCTAAGCTGTTTACAAGAATTTCCTAATGTTAGAAACTTCTAATGGGAATTTAAAACACATATCAAAAAAGATGTAAGATGTCTATGGATTTAATATTCTATATGTTACACAACTCCAACACTTTCGAAACTTTTTTCACATATAGTGGTCACTATAAATTCATGTCAATTGATCTTTCTTTGATGACACAGAACCGTATAAAAAGGTCATTATACATATTGCAGTCATAAAAATCACAAATTGTACTTTAAAAGGTCTCTTGTGGAGCAAAAGAGCTTAAGCCTGTGGTATAATGTGGCTGAGGAGAGAGAATCTATTGTTGCCAGTGGTGGTAAATCAGCTGGCATTCCCTAAGGATTTTAGTCCACACCCACAAATACCCCTCTGCAAAAGCAAGCTGATTTCCTTTCCAATCCCACATGCTGCTCACCCTGATGTCAGAGCAGTGAGAATATTATTGACTGGGAAAATAGTAAAAGTAAATGCTATTAAGAGCTTCTTTTCTTACAGTTAAATTGATTTTATAGTTAAAATAAACCTGAGCTTCCTTTGGAAAACACACAACTACTTCATGCTTAACAATTCAGCAGTTTATAGCTAACCATCATGTTCTCAGTTCAGTATGCCAGCAAGTGAAAGGATTGTCTTTGTCCAGAAATATTTTCCTCAAAATGTATCTTCTCCTTTTTCTCTTCCTTCTGTACTGAGAAAAAGGTTTTAGAATTTAATAACATTTCATTTTGATTTAACGCAACATTGTGGTTCGTATTATTTTCCTTATTGAATAGCTCTTGGAAATATATTTCTGAAAAATCTATTTAGAAAGGGATAGAAATGACAATTTTCTTGCCAGTTTCTAATATTCTTAAAAACTGGGATGCAAAAGACTGGTGACAGCAAAAATCTTCAAATATGCCTCAGCACTCTAAAACCTACACATATTTTTCTGTTACCCTTCATTGTTAGAAATTTGAAGAAGGAAACCATGGAATAAATTTATTAAAAATAGCAGTTAGGAAATCACAAAACCAGTCAAAAGATGTACTAACATACAAAATGCAGACTTTTTTCCCATGTTATTATTGTTTCACAGATGATTTTTAGCTTTAGAATTATTGATGACATATTTTTAATGCCTTTGTTCTATTCTTGCATCTATTTCACCTAAACATATGAATTGATATGCCTCCTTGTACAGGGTATAATCATGGCTTTTCAACATTGATTAGAATAAACAGTCTTTACTTATTTTTTTATCAATGGAAAATTCTCATAACATGCAGATCTCTGAGGCTGAGGTTATTCCAATTTAAGAAAAAAATAGCACATTTTTATCATTGCACAGCAAACCCAGGCTACAAGAGCATTTTCACAGAGATATTTTCTTCTTTGCTGAGTCTATCTGGGCTCATTCTAGTTATATAAAAAATTGCAGGTTTACCCTTTTTTTTTGAGTATATACTAGAAATTGACATACTGTGACTACATTATTGTGTTCATGATCAAAACATAATTCATCACATTTAACATTTTCCAATATATTTTCATGAAGTTTTACTAAGAGTAAAATTTCATATATTACATGGGAAATCTAAGATGAAAAGCACTACATGAGAGTAAGTACAGGTTATATCTTACTATTTAGGAAGCCAAAACTTCATCTCTGCATAAAATGGAAGCCAGCTTGTGTTCCATGCAAGAACAGGATAAGTTCCTGAATAGGAACGTAACCCTTTTTCACTCATAGAAAAGGAAGATCCTAGCACTAATATAACACTGATCCTACCATCAGTGCTTCCTGATGGTAACTGCATTCACATTATTATCTAATTTACCCCTTGAACTGTCTTTGTAACATATAAAAGTCACTGTTCTCTCCTGTATAAATACTGCTGTATGGTAGCAATTAAATAGAAAATGGTAGCACCTGTGCATGCTGTTTTATTTCACTTCACAGTTTCCAGATGGCATGCAACAGGTGATACAGCAACACAGAAAGTCTCATTTACAACAGGGATACACTTCAGTGTGCATAGCAGTGTGTCTCATCTCACTGCAGCTAGACCTCCACAAAAAGGAAGAAAGGGACATCTACAACAATATGAAGTTTACAACAGCAAAAGTGTACCACAGATGACAAAAAAAAGTCTATCCCCTTCCTTTAAAGAAGAGTAGAGGCAAAAAGAAAGTTCCTGCCTCTCTGCCTACCTTGAGAGTAAGTCACACAGCTAAAAGACTTATTGCAAGGTCATGGCCAGCAATTCCAAACTCTATTGTCATCTCTTCACTTCTTTCTGGAAAGTCATAGATATGCATCTCTTTTCTTATATATATCTACTAAAGACATTTAGTTAAAATATTTATTTTTCTTAGCGTTAAATCGTTCAGCACACTCATTTTGCTTTGTTTTATGCTTCAACTAAGGAAGTCCAGGCCTTATTTATTATGAAAACAATGGCAATACTGCCATCAGACACATTAGTATGGCACAATGGAATGTGTTGACTCTCAAACCAGTTAAGATCCAATCGAGAAGTCTCTAAAAATCACTTAAATTAGCTTTCACCCATCCATCTATCTATACATACATTCATACGTAACTTATACAAAAGCACGCTATTTTATTTCTTTTTTCTTTTCTTCTTTTCAATTGAGGGACTTAGTGTGTTTTCTTCTGGAATCTGAAGGCACCCATTTCTAAAAGCTCTCGTTTTACCACTAGAGGGCCAATAGATACTAGAATCCTTCAACTTTCCCATTATATAGTTAATGAAGGAAGAATCTGGAACAGAAACAAATACTATTTCTGGAAGTTTGTCATTGCTTTGTTGTTTTTTTTTGTTTGCCACTGGACACTGCTCACAGAATCTTTTGAGTCATTATGAAGCAAAGGTTTGAAGTTCCCAATTCTTGTAATGGGATCAGGACTGCATAAGTAAATATATTAACAACCAGGTTTATGCAACAACTTATTGCATATAAATGCTCTCCATACCTACCAATATGCTAAAGGTGATACTTACAAGAATGGCTGCACTTGCACATGGACTTCAACTCAGTTACAAGTTGCCTGACACCCTGCATAAAGTTTTCTGAAATAATTGAGAGCTTCTTTGCCATATAAAAGCATGTGAAAAAAAATATTATTTTAGGATATATACGTATTTTTACTTTTAGGTAAGTCTGCATCAATTAGGATAGAATAAATTAAAACCCTTGATCAGGGTCATTAAAAATTGATTCCATGCAGAAAGATATCTGAAGAAACTTCATGAATCTACCTCAGCAATATCTGCTGGAATGATTTTCAAGTGCTCCTGTGTATTTCCACTTAAGCCATCTGCCAATCTTAATACTTATTCCTGAGGGAGGAAATCTTCCAGTGCTGTTTTTCATTTGATTTGCAAGGACATCCTGTTTAGGTACTTATCAAAAGAACAGAAGAATAGATGCCAAATAACACAAGACTTGGTTTAGAAAACTAAATGTTTAAGACTAAAGTAACAAGCTGTATTTAAAAGGACCTGCAGCATTGTTCCCTTATATTTGAAAAATATATGTTGCTGTTTACAGGCCAGAGATATTTATGCATGTCTCCACAGTAACTGCCTGGTTTCCTAGACATTAAAGGATTTTGCTAAAAGTTTAATGATTAAGGATGAAATCCAAAGAGTGACTAAACAATTGAGCTGTGCAAGAAGAAGTCATTACTGACTTTGGGCGCTGGTAGCTCAGTTGCCTGAACAGCCATTGACCACAGGGTTCAAAGAAGCAGGAGTAGATGACCAGAGTTCTGCTACTGTGTGTGTTTAGAGATGCTGCCATTGTGTCTGAGCCGAGGTCTTGGTGCTTATCTCATGCTTCAGGCTGTTCAGATCAAGACAAAGACTGTGCCTAACTCTCACAAAATGCATCTGTTGGAGGGAAAGGTGGAGGGAGGAGACAGGGACAGACCATACCTAAAGCAGTGTTTAGTACAACACAACCACACAGCTGTATTGCATAGACTTCCATTTCTAAAAACTGATGGAGAAAAGCTGCAGGTTTGCCCTGGACTATTGGTGTTCATTTCTTCTTCCAAAAAGAGACTGCCTAACTAGTCTGTGTGCAAAGCTGAAATTGCAGTGGGAAGATTCTTGCATTAAATGTTGAGCTACTGTGCCAGACTAGGTCAGTGAGAAGTTCAGGGGCCTATGCATTGCCCAGTAGTTAATAGAGCTGCACTCCCTAGCAGGAAAAGGGGCTCTTTAAGTTCCATCTCTTGATTCAAAGACCTTATACTTTTTGCATTAAAGAGCCATTGGACAAAATGCTCTAACTTTAATTGGCAAGAATTAGAATGCAGGGAGAAAAGGGAGAAACAGGTGAGCAGCAACCTGTCTCAGTGAAAATGCTGTTTTCTTTGCACCTAATCTCTTGGCAGGCTGAATTCTTAGAGCACCCACTGGCTTCACAGTACAAAATTCCCATTGTAGGAAAAAATTCAACCAACTACTGTCAAGGTTTTGTGATCAATATGGTTAGATGATTGCCACCTCTGTTCTCTTCCAGGACCTTTGTTCATCACTAAAGCTCTTATTGATACTGAGGGTAGAAGCTATTTCCCTAAAATGTAAATGGATCTATCTTATCTACTCACTCTAGGGATCTTTTGTAGGCAAAGAACAGGGGTTTGAGAAACAATCCATCTTGTTAGTTAGCTATGTAAGCTAAGTTCAATAACTTTAACCATAAAGGGGTCTCTTTCCTTCTGTTGAATAATAAAGTAGCCACTCAGAGGAAAAGTTCTATCATATGAATACCCAAAATCAAGTGAGCAATAGTGCCTACAATTTCACTGGGAGGTTTGCTTGTGTAAGAGTAGCTAGTCTAAATCTCAGACCTTCATTTTAGTTAAACAGCAAAACAATACATGAAGTTCTGACCAAAATATTCTAATAAAATGTTTTCTAATGTAAAAAAAACCCTGACAACAAAACCTGATTTTTTTATCCACAGCAAGTAAAACTTGATTGAAGGCACAGATACAAATTTGGAATCTTTTCCTGCCAACAGGAATAAACAGTTTGATTAAAGGTAGCCTGATTTATTGTAATTAGTAAGCCATGTCTACTACTGCTTTGAGAAACAGACAGCATAAATGTTAATGTGAATCTATGACCAGGAGCTTTTAAACACGCTGTTGAAAAAGGGAACAAAAAAAGTCTACTCCCAGGTATCCACCAAATATTAATGCCTAAATTTACCTTTGCATGGTTCTGTAATATCTCTGTACAGAGAGGCAGGGTGGAAATGGTTTTTTTGGTATTAGATTATCTAGTCCTGCATTAGTCTTGGCCTACATGTGCTTTTCTAATGCCTTTCTGCTCCTATGTATTCAGCTTGCATAATGCTGGGCTTTGCTTCCTGCTGGAATTATTAACCCTGTGTGCTTCTCCTTCTTGTCTCCAGATCCAAAGTAATAAAACATTAAGTTGCTGGCCAAGAGCCCAAATGTGACTAAAGAGAGGTTAGTGGGGTTGCCTATTAATGAAAACAAGACTGTTTCAAACCTGAAAAAGAATTTATTTTTAAAATTATGGTGGAATATGTGGGGTTTTTTTCTACTAGTGTATACAGTAGAGGGAAACTGTTACTAAAACAGCCATAACAACAAAACAAAACAAATTTTAAAAACCAAAAAAACACAAACAAAAAAACAACAAAGAGAGAAAGAAAAAATAAACACAAAAAAACCCCTAAAACAAAACCCAAGTTAGGGGATTCACATGGAGAAGAAATAAAAAAATGAACACTGTTAAAAGTTGTAACTCAGACAAACGACTGCCAGGAAATTGAGAGTTAAGGATGACATTCCATTACAAGCTCGTGCTGTTGTTCCTGCCTCTGAGTTCTCACAGATACTGGAGAAAACTTTATAATCTGAATTGTCTTGGGTTTGTTCACTGGAGTTCCTAATGCAAGCATTTAAATGTGTCTCTCCTCTGTATGAACATAGTCCATTCATGAACTCCAGGTTTACAGTGACCCATTTTGAAATGCTGCATTAGCTGTAGGAAGAACTAGTTTGTTACAAAAAGTTATCATGAGCCACAGAACAGCTCCTCAGTCATATCTCGCAGCATAAAACTAACATTTTTATATTTTCAAACATGGGTCTTTTTTCATGGTCATTTTTAAAAAGGGGATTTAAAAAGACAACAGCATTTTACTAAGAAATTCTGCTCGGTCTAGCAGTGTTAACTCAGTAAGGAGAGACATCTCCCAAAAAAAGCCGTGCTCATTTGCTCAAACACCTAAGCTGTCACAAAGATATTTTAAAAATTACTAATTGCAGTTAAACAAGAGTGTCAGTTTGACAGGGGTATCACTCATAGGCACGGAAGCCCAACACACCCACCTAGTCTATCACTTGATGCTTTGGAGGCAGAATAATGGATTTATCTGTCCTTTGACAATTAAATAAATCAGCCCAGTGTTACAGCTAGGCGATGATTTTTTGGCTTAACAGTTTATAGGAATATTGCAGAAACTTACTTGAGAGAGTAGATACATAGGAAATGAAGGTCAGAAATCCAAGACAACTCTAGTTAAAAATCACTGCCATCATCTCAGGGAAATCAGGCACAGAATGTCAATATACCACACTCTCACTTATCTTATTAACATCAACTTCCTTTTATTTTTTTTTCTCTCTTTTTCCCTCTCTCTCATTCCCTTAAGACTATTAAAATTCAAATAATTAATTTATAACCGTGCTGGCATTCCTGTGCATCCCGACGTTTGTTCCTATCAATTGGCTCTTTATGGCTCGCAGTGGAGGCCGGATGTTTGCAGTTGCTGGCAGCTGTTGTTGGAGGCCCCAGAACAGCTGATGGGCTGGCAGCCCACATTGAGAGGGAGCAGCCGGAGCCTGGGAAAGAGCCCAGCGCTGAATGCGCTCGCCTCCGACGGGTAATTAGCTTAGTACATGCAAGATTGGAGCACTAGCACGGGAGATAGGGCATCTGACCCGCTTTCCAAAAGTCATCAGAAATTAGAAATGGTAATTCTTTCACAAGAAATGTAAAGAATTTTGTGAATGGGACTGGTTGGCTTTTTTTACCAAAAAAACTCCGCTAGAAGTTGATCTCCTTTGAGCGTTTATTCAAACAAATGGTTATTGTGTTTTGCTTTCTTTCTACAGTGAAATATTTTAAATATTGTTTAAAAATAAATTTATATGTGCTTGTCTCTGAAATTTTTGGATGCTATAAATTTTCAGGCATAACTTGTCGTACCAGTTAATCATCTGGGATTTTCTTTATTTGTTTGGTTCTTTTTTTTTCTTCCTTTTTTCTCTCTGTTTTGATTTATTTTGTTTTGTTTTCAGAAGGGGGAATCACTTTTAAGTAATTAACCCCTATTTCTTAATGACTTGATCTTGAAAAAAAAGAGAAAAAAAAAGCCAGAAAAAAATAGTTATTCATAAAAATCAAATTTAGGCTCTGTTTTTTAACTTCCATTCATCATATAAACAGGATCAGACCCAAAGCCAGATGAGATCAGATGAAGTCCTCTATGTCCTAAGGGGATCTGCTGTAATATTCAAGTATCTGTATGCATAGGGGAGGGTAAGTGTGTATGTGTGTGTTAGAACATACCACATCCTTTTTCATATCCTGCATTTAGACTGGGGTTCTTTCAGGATCATGAAGTTCTCAGAAATTCTGATCTAAGCATGGCAATAAAATGTTGTCTCATCCAGCTATGACACTAACTCCCACTATGTTCTGGCAATGTTTTCATTAATTTCCGCTAAAATTAAGTTATTATCTACTTCACAGATGTTTTTTGGGAAAATTAAAATTATGTTTGCATCATACTTAGAAGAAAAAAATATTATCACAACTCCAAGTCCAGTGTCACAGTTCTTATTAGAAATTTGCATTCTGAAACAATTTGGGTTTCGTAAGTCAGAGCAATAAAGTCTTGGCAGATGCAAGCCCTCGAGTCAGTGCTCCACCTCTGTTTGGACTTGAGAGTTGCTACCGGTGATGCATGTTATCCCTAATATCTGCACCTGCAGAAACCACAAGCTTTTCTTTTGAGTGAAAAGATGCTAAAAAGTATTTTAACAGATGTAAGAATCCACAGAGAACCCACATGGATTAGCATTCTCCTCTGCTGTTTTAGCTTACTGTATTTTCAATTAACATTGACATTTGCTGTTTGATGTTATCCCTTCAGAGAATGAAATAAAAATGTAGGAGAGGAAACCAAGGTTTAGAAGAAAAAGCATTAGAATTAAATAATGGGAAAGAGAAAGGATATATATTGTGATTAATTTTTACTATTTACTTCCCCTGTGAATCTGCAACTTTCAAGAGAGAAGTTGGCTTTGTGCTTGGAATTCAGCTACACACCTGGGGTAGAAGAAAACATAGGAAAATGTAAATTTGAAAGAGAGAGGTCCAAAATGCTACTTTCATAAAGAGGTTCTGGGGATGGGGAGCAATCATATTTCTAGTAGTTTCTGTTTGTTTCCTGTCAAAACCAGCTGAGAGGAGCAAGTTAAACTCAGGACAACTGTATAAGTGAACACGTTAGTCTGTATCAGACCTCCCTAAGATTAGTTCTTGGGCCTGGGATTATTGCTTCCATGAGAAAGAGGAGGGGGGCACATGATGACCAAAGAGATGGGGACAGACAAGGGGACAAGGGATGGGAGACAGAAAGAGAAAAGCAGAGCACTATTTATTTTGCTAGTGACTAGTGTTCATTTTCATTAATTACTGACTATTATCAGCATACTGAACTGTTAAAAAAAAAAGAATAAGAAAGACACTGTTCCACAGAGATTTATCATCTTGGAATATCAAAAACTGATGTGACTTCATGCTATGTCTCTAAAGCCAGTCTTAAAAATACAGCCATTCATACTTATAAAAAGCCATGAGGGGAAAAAAAAAGGTGATAAGAGAGAAATTATCTTCTTTTCCATTTAGTGCCTCAATGCAGGAGAGCTACAAGACAAAATGTCTATGCTTTAACTTGCCCACAGTTAACTAGACTGCCTGGGAAAGAATCTGACAGTAAAGACCATCCTGTTCCTGCAAGTACTCTGCTTTCAGAATAGCATCCATTATCATCCCAGATGTGTTGCAGTGATCTTGTGACCTTTTCTGAAGGTAAAAGAAGGAAGTGAAGAGTTCTTTTAAAGTGAAGAGTGCTTTTTAAAACAGAAATTAGACACACAGTTAACTGAATATAACTTCAAGTATCAGAAACAGGATGATATATGTGAGTTAATCACAAATGGGGGTTTACATGAGCTAATTTATCTTACCCTGAAGCAAGAATGCCTTCTATGATAACATCCCATTTTACCCATTTCTCTCAATTGGATGCTAGTACAGGTGTAGGCATATGAACCAGAGAAGCCTTAAGTTAAGGGAATGAAGTCACTCCCTGAACCTCCCCCAACATCTTTCCTTTCAGTCTTCCAGAAACCTATCCCACGACCTTCACTACAGCTTCAGATCAGCAGTGACCAAAACACTCCATTACATGAGTTATACTAAATTACAAGAACTTTACAATTTGCTCCACCCATCCTGTTTACATGCCTCAGTATGGAAAGCAATGGAAAATATCATCACGAGGATAATGAGACAGGAAAGGGAAGAAATATTTACTACTTCTTCTCATTCCTGAAGAGTATGTGCCCACATCAGTGCTTGGAATGGTGAGACACCGTTTCTAATTTTTCAATCAATTGCTCACAGCCACAATTCCTCTGCCAGGAGGAACAGTTTATAAAATAAGAGGTTTCTGGTATTTCTTTCCAGTTCAGCCAACTATTCCAAGAATTCTGCTCCTTATCGAGTGTCAGAGCAGGCTGAGCACTCATATGAATGGTAGAGAAAAAATGTTAAATATGCTTATGGCTGATTATAAAAAATATTAAATATGCCAAGGTAGATTATTCCAGTAGTCAATTTATAGAACCTTCCCACATCTAAGGCAAAACTGGGGCATTGCAAGAGATTTTTTTTTTTAAATGGTAAATGAGTCTCAGGAAAAACACACATGCTATCTGATTCAGAAAATAATATGAACAATTTATGTGTGTTTTGTTGAAAATTTCAGCACTTACAAGTGTCATGTTGGGGTTTTTTCTCTTATATTTATAAAAGATTCTTATATTTAGAAAAGATTCTTCTTTTCCCCCCAGCTGATTAATATTTTTCTCTCAATAACATATGTTTAAATTCAGAAATTCTTCTACCATATCCTTAAAAATGACTTTTTAAACTGAAGTAAGAATCAAAAATTCTTAAACAAATGACAGAAATCTACTCACTAGTATTAATATAAATCAAAGAACATCAAGGACAATGTTGACTGTTAGGAAGAAGAGCACTGATTCATCTGTGTGTAGTGTACAAGGGTGTGTGTGTGTTTTCAAAAGCATGGAAAGAATTTATTCAGTGAAGGATGGAAAGACATTTATAATGGCTTTTCTGTCAAATTCCTTAAGAATTTTTCTGTGAATTGTGTAAATGGAGGTGAGATCTTTGGACTGTTTAGAAATGCTTACACAGTAGGTGTTTTTCCTAAAGACATACCAAATATTAAATAGAACTAAATAAATAAATTTGTAAAAGAATCCTCTATAATAAGTGGTACTCTTTCTTTGGTGTACAAAAAAAGAGCAAGGGAACATATTGATTAAAATAAGCTTAGTATTTACTATATATTTTTTTGGAAATTTTTTTAAATTAAATTTCAAGCCCTTGACAAATTTGCAATAAATACTGTATGGATTATTTAATATTTTTTTTCACGGTTACCAAGAACCTGTACAAGTTGTCTGAATTAAACAGGAATGAGGAGACTTACACACACTCAGAATAAAATAATAAAAATCTATCACAACGATTAAAGCTATTAAAGCAAACAAAACAAAACAGGAGTTGGTTTAAAATAGGGGTTTTGGATATCATGATGGAATTTAAATTTATGTTTCTGGTTCACAACTCCTAATATTTTTGTTCCATGCCACAACTACCTTTTGAAGAAGGAAAAGCCATGATTTCCACTGAATGGTATCAAGAGGACATTAACTATCAAGAAGTAAACTATCAAGAGGATAGTTTACAAAGCTATAGCAGAAATGTCTAAAACTTAATCTTAACCATGACTCAGGAGTTAACTTCACTTTGCACAGAGACCAAGCATCTCCTAGATATGAAAACTACCACAGTGGGCCACTTAGTTATATCAAATAGCCACAGTTTAAGGTGATAAAGCATAAATTCATTATTACTGATAAAATTTTCATTAGAATCAGCCTCAAGGAATTTTAAAAAGAGTCGGCTTCTCTCATAGGTGGAACAATTAATTCAATTTGCAGTTAATTTTTACTGCATTAACCATTATAAGCCCCTTGCATTAGTTCTTTCTTTCCTTACATTTTTTTTATTATTTGAGCTCCAGTTTTCTAAAATTGATTTTTAATTGTGTTGATTATGCTAAGAAAATTTCAACAATTATGGCTCACTTCAAGTTTTTAACACTTATCTTCATAAGTTCAACATTATTTTTGCACAAAAAAATCTATACATATAAAACTACCAAATTAGTAATGCTCAGTCTCTAGAACTATGAGAGCCACTTGAGGTGGAACAAAAAAACACAATTACACTGTCAGGTCTTAAACAAATGGCTTAATATAAATAATCAAATAGGGATAAAAATGAGCGTTAATTCTTATGTAATATGTTGTAATAATGCTCGTTATTATAAAGTGTGATTTGAATTACTCTGCAGTACTCCTAGATTTTTTTATTTAAAAACTGCATTTCTAAGAAAGAAATTTAATCAGGATTCTCATTTATCCATTCTAAATGTTAGCAGATTTTCTGCTTCTATTAATTCTTCCCAGAAGAATATGCATGTTACAATGAGGTAAGCACTGACAAGAGTTCTCTATCTAAGACACAAGTTCACTGAGTCTCTTAATTTTAATTAATAAAAAAAAAACTGATCAAAGTAATTTTATTATGAAGTCTGAGAATTGTCTCTGAGTAGAAATTTAATTTGTGAGGGCTGGATCAAATGAGAGTCCATGACAAAAGGACTTGTATTGGAAATTTTGCGTTTGACAAAATGCAAATTTTGGGGGAAAAAGAAGAAAACAAAAACACAGAGTATTTATATTTGATCTTGCTAGTAAAAAATATTTCTTTTTTGGAAGATTGTTGCAATGCTTACATTCAATACTGGAATTTCATTTAATTTAAGCTTTTATGTAATATTTTAATTTAAAACTTCACAGGTACAACTGGGTTTTCTAATCTCCTCCTCTTTAAAAAAAAGCTGGATTTACACTTAAGTATATCCACTTTGAAAATGAAACCAAATGAGATGAGGGCTAGGAATTGCTATTTCTAAGTAGATAGTGAAATGTATATAATATATAATAAAGTATAACAGTTTCAAATACTTTTTGGGGCTGGGACATAGCTAACTATAATGTCTGGTATAGAAGAGGGAAGGAAATCCATTGCTTCATTTCCCACTAGTTGGAAAACTGTCAGCTGGTGGATAGCCCTGTTTAAAAAATAGCTGACATGAAGCAGCATTACAGCCCCCGAAAATGTTTTTACACTGTTCACAACTGTAAGCACAATCTCCCTCTCAACATGTAAGCCTTCATGCAGAACAAAGCTGCTGTGGCTGCTGCCTTTATACAATTCAAAAGTTTGATGTGCCAGACTTGGCATAAGCCTATCTCTCATTAACATCAAAGGCTCTCAAATAAAACACCATTAGTGTTGTTTGGGATTTTCATGAGCAGTGCATATAAATACACATCTCTTACACTGTCATCGTTGTATTAGCCTTCAACATTAATGATGGCTCTGGGACATAGAACTCTGATTCAGAGCTGGGTTTTGAATCCTCCACATTCAACCCACAGATTCTGCAAAGTGGGTTGGTGCCCAGTGTTTTATTTAGAAGCATTTAAAAATAAGAAACATAAGATTTGCAACTGAGTTTTGCAGACTGTTCTAACATATTCCATATGTGACAATCTCTCTCTTCCCCTCTATCATTGCCTTCCAGGCCTCATATCTGACTGTGACATATCTAATTCCTTAATTATAGATGTGCATCCATTCAAATATTCTGAGTGAAACCATCTTACTTGGAGGAGAATCACTCAGAATGGACTTTTAAGCTTTCAATTGTATATAGTTAAGGTGTTTTAAGAGAAAAATTCAGATGTGTTTAGTTTCTTTGAACCTGCTTCTTAATCTTTAAAAAACTCATATGTTTCTAATATTAATAATTTTTCTGCTGTTTGATTAAATGAAACAACTGGCTGTAGTTCAGAATTTCCTGAAGATGTGATAATATTGAAGCTTCCCTGGAGCACGTGCCCTAAAACTTATAAATCAGCACAAGAAAATTGTGGCAATGTTTTGAAAAACACGAGCCAACATATTAAATGGGTTCTTTGGTTTAAATTTATTTGGTTTTAATTTCTGTCGCTTGTTTCCAGTTCTAATTTCTTTAGGAAAAATCAGGACAGATGAAATGCCACAAACTTAGCAGGTTATCAACTCACAATAATTCACCAAATCTTCTCATTCTGGCAAAGGTTTTATGCCAGTCACTCCAGGTCTAAGCACTTTTGTGGCTGTCATCCTAGTGAATGCAAATTGTTTACAGCACATAGTTGCTGCCAACCAAAATCACAGCTAATGTGATTAGAAAAAAAGAATATAAAATTCTTTTTTTAGAATAGAAAAAAAAGAATATAAAATAACCATCAGGGAAATGAAAACAGACACAAGGCCTTGAAGAGACCTTTCTCACATCCAGCTGAGTAAGGCAAATGGTTTGATTTTAATTTTTGTTTTTCTCCTATATGATGAACTGGTTTTGGCCAAATTTTAATATGCTATACTGCATATGTGCCACTAAAAATTTCAGGTACATTACACTGGATATAAATATATCAAGTAATCTAGTGTATATAGATGAGCTTTTGGAATTCCAGGTAATTTTTTTTCTTTTCTTCATGATATTGTCATTAGATTTTAATCAACATTATGTATTTAACATGAAATTTTTGAATTAGGTTTTAAAAAGATGGCTTACCCAGTATTTTAAGTAGTTTTGCTTCTAATAGTGGTTTTCATTTAAAGTTATATAAAGAAAAATTTTAACACACAACAAGTCTGCAGTTATAAATAGTTACACCCATTTAAACACTTTGTAAATACTGCTTGCAATATTTCCTTTAAATGCATTCTTGATTCTCCTCATTCCCACTAGAATTTGGGAGTGTTGGCCATGAACATGTCGTCAGAAGTTTCTGCATGAGTGTCAGAGAAAAAAGTTGTATGTAAATGGCTCATTCTTAAATGTATAAGATGCTGGCATTCCCATGTGTATGCAAAAGCAAATATGCTGACTCTTTCTCAATTTACACTTTTTTGCAAAATCAAAAATTGCTGATTTTGTGTAAAAAAATTGCAAGAACTCTTTCTGACACAAAGTAATTTCTTTTAAATATTTCTAAACAAGTATGTGGCTTTTAATAAAATTCTATTTCATTGAGAAATAACTTGAGGGCAATGTGTAGTCAAGCAAAGCAGCTTAAAATTATTAACAAGTCAATGATCCAGTTGGATAAGCTGATAGAGATATTCTAGCAAACAAACATATTCAATTAAAAAACTGAGGATCCACAAAATATCTTTAAAGATTTCCTAAAGTTTTTACTTATAAATTAAATACATTTTTCTACAATGTTTTCTCATTGGTGTTATAAGGTTTAATTATACCCTGCCTCTTCCTAATATTCAAGCCCACCACAGGTCTTAACTTTTTCAGTAATTTTACAATGTAAAACAATCAACACTGTCCCTGATATAGGATGGCATAGGTACTACCTAGATTCAGACACTGGCATTACAATTGTTATTTTTGTTGTACCTCAGCTGATGCTTATAATGTCACAATTGCCACAGTCATATTTGATGGTGATTATTTTTCATAGACTAATGAGATACTGGGTGTTATTTCCTGCCAAAATAGAGAATATTTCTGAATTCGATAAAAGCATTGACTTGCATTACTCAAAATGGTGTATTGTAATAATTATAAACTAAGAGTATTGCTGCTACAACTCAATTCCCAAATCAAATAAAAAACATTGAAGTAGCACAGAAGATTCTGAGGAACAAATATGGTAATGCAGTGTCTTTGTAAAACCTCCAAACTGGATGATGATAGCTCCATTTATGACTGTTGCTGAACTTATGCCTATTCTGAGTAGAGTTCAGATAAAAACCCCAGAAAACTGGCAAACAAATTATCTGCTTTTTATGCTGCTAAACAGGAAACACTAGTTATAAGTCATAAAAAGTGATGAGAAGGAGAAAAGCTTTTTTTAGTAGGGAGGATTTCAGAAAGTTATGTAAGAAATAAAAAAAAGATAATTTATCCAGCACCATACTATACTCCACTCTGCAATGAATATGGTCAGGTCCTTCTGACTGATCAAAAGGAAACAGTGAACACAAGCTTTTGTTTTTGACAGTTTGCCAACATATTCTTCTTCGAGCAACATGAAATGAAAGTTTGCCTCATCTAAAAGCATCTGGTGGTAATGTAAAAGGTGTTATTAAGGCTGTTAATAGCTGTTGCAAAGCAAGGCAGGAGCAATTTCTTCTCTTCAGCAGAAATCACAGGCATCATCTCCTAATTAGAATATATAATGCAGACTTTTTCTGTAAAGTGGGATAAGGAAAAAGTCATGTGAACATCATATACCTTTACAAAGAGAGGGTTGCTTGATGCCTGGATATATAACTTCTTTTAGCTGTGGGATAAATTACTTTTGTTCAGATAATACAGTGAAGTTGCTTTAAAAAAATCCCTTGGGAAAGTCAAAGCTGTTTGTGATTTCTACAGCCAATAGTACATGCAAGTCCATGCCAACTGTTTGTCTTTCCAGCCAAACAGAAGCAACTACAGTTATCTTTACATACTCCTGAAGAGATCTGCTGTCCAGATAAATTTGTAAATGTTCTTCATATATGTTTGCATTATGGCAAGATGCTAGGGGCTTCAATGTAAATGGAATGACAGAATCTTTAAAGATACTGTTACCAAAGTTTGTGCCTTGATTAAACACACACAATATAACTTCCAGCACATTACTGTCTCTTGATTGTGGTACCAATCACTTCAGATTGAACATAACTCAAAAAAAACCCAGAAACCCTTCTTCAACCCTATTGCAATGAAAAGTATTTGAGGCAAAAATATGTGCAGTGACAATGCAACTCCAAAATTTATGAAAAAGTTTTGCATCATAATGTTTCAGTCTATCATGACTGATGATACATAACTTAGAGATACAAACCCACAGTCAGCTTTTGAGACCAAAACATCATTCCTAGGCAGAAGGAGACAACCAACTGGAACAATTTCTTCCCCATTAAATGAAAAATGGCAGAATAAATCAATAGAACATGCCATGACTATTGTTTAATGGTAACAAAAATAGCACCTTACCAAATATTTTTATTACTATTATAAAACTATTACCAAATAATTTTATTACTGCTTGAAAAAAAAACCAAACAATCACAACGACAAGCCAACTACTAAACAGGTCAGAAAAGGCTGTCTGCCTTTCAAGTCATGGGGATATCCAAAAGCATTGTACTAATATTACATGCAATGCTCAATTAAAAAGTATTATATACTCCTTTTAGGATGTTCTTGAAAATTTTCCTGCATATTTCCCTGGATTTGTTATGAATTTTGTTACATTTCTGTTAGGTAATACCTTCTTCAGGTACTCAATGTGGGCAAAAATTTTCATTTCATTCACGCATATTCTATGGAAAACTATTTTATTTGAAAGACATATTATAAGAACATGTAAAATTTTGGTGAATTGGTAGAAAATAAAATATTGAGGAAAATAAGCAAATACTATAAACAAGTATAAGCAAGTACTATTTATTTTAAACAATTATTAAGCAATTTAAGCAATTATTTCCTTGTGATAAAAAGAATTAATCCTTTAAAAAGATTCCAGGGATAGACTGAAGCTTTTTTTTAATTTCTTTTTTATCTTATCCTTGTACAGTTCATAAACATTAAATGCAAACTACAATTTTCAAAGTGTTCTTAAATAAATGTTAAAGTATAGAAACACTGCAAAAACAATTACAAAAACATTCAAGTCCCAAAGAAAATATTTGCCTTTAGTAAGTCAGTATAAAAGCTTTGCTTGTGCAAAAGAAACATTGAAACCACCTTAGATGGTGGAATATGGATGTTTCAAGAGAACAAAGTTCTGTCTTACTGAATTCATGCTGGAGCCAGGCAAAGAATGACAAAGAAATATTATGACAGATTATGCCATGAGCTGTTAATTTCCTGTTACCAAGGAAGAGGCAGTAGCCAAAATATTTCAGCCTTCTGGCCTTTATTGTACATCTGCTGTTATATTGTTGTTTAGCACACCAAGTTCTCATTAACCAGAGACTTAGTTAGCATAGTTGTTCCTCCAAAAATCATAGTCAATAACAGATGTTTTAAAATGCACATTATGTTATTTTGAGCTTAGTGTTTTTCAGATAACTTGGGAGCAATCAAGTGCAGACTAGAGATACACAGACATAAGATAATGTGCATTTCTTCTGAGAATATACACATTTGACCCCAGTGAGAAAAATAATTTGTTTAACCAGTACATTTTATATTAGAGATATATTTCTCTAATTTACATTATATGATTCAGTTTTCATAAAACAAATGTCTCTGGGCCAAAACACAGAGCTAAATTTTCTGTATCTATTGTGAGATCTTGCCCAACACACCACAGAATTCAGACAACGCTAAATATATTTTGCATAAAACCCTAGATATGACACAATCCAGAGACACGAAAAAGAAGGAGCATAGTTTTTAGATTATTGTTTAAAATAATGATTTTTACATCCCTGTTTAAAAATATACTAAAAGACAGGGTATACAAGAAATACGCACAAAACTACATAACACACCTTTATCATAAAATCATTTCAATTTCTCTACCTTTGCACTTCATTTCTTTATGTTTTAAAAATACTGTTCATTTCATTTCTTGAAGGATTTAGTGGTATTTGTTGTAGCTAAGGTGTTTTTTTAAATGGGGTAAAAACCGGAGATGTTTTTGTAATGAAAAAATGGGTTGTGCTCTCTTTGGTGACACAAACTAATCCATTAAATAAGTAAACAATTATATTTTTAAATATAACCTGTTGCTTCCAAAATTCCTGAAAATAAGTGTTTATGCTATCCTGCCAATGGAAAAAAAAAAATGTCTAAATAAACTAAAAGAACAATACAGTAAACATTCTTTTAATTAAAGACAGCTTTCTATTTCAAAGATGAAATAATATGATCATTTGAATATTCAACTTACATTTATTTCATTGAAGTGTGACCTTTTTTTCAAAATAAGCTTTAGAGATCTTGTAAAGAATAGGAAGTAACTTAGACAAAGGTATGCATGAGATATTTTTCCCTAGGAAGAAAGAAGAACAGAATGGTAAAGCAAACAAAAGCTGTAAATCAGATGATAAAAAATGCACATTGTGAAAGAACGATTTCCTCTTTGGGAAGGAAGAATAACTAAAATAACATGCCCTCAGCTTTCACTACCTGTAACAGGAATGAGTTCAAAGAAATAGCTAAGCAATCAAAGGTTAAAAGGAAGCACCCAATCACATCTGTTAGAATCTTAACCTTTTTGGTGGAGATATGCCACATTTACACTTCTCTTTTAATTCCAGAAGGAAAGGAAACAATTAGAAGCTTCTTCATTATCTGTTTTTTGACACTGAGATAACCTAATAAATCTCTCTTTAATCTCTGTGATGCTGATAACTTTCATCCCAGCTTTATAGAGAATACTTAGAATGAAAAAAAAAAAGCTTAAAAATACCTCAGAACCCCAACCAAACAGAAAAACCTCCAAACCTAAGCCCCTTATCTTTGCCAGAAACATTTTCTCTTCCAAGGCAAATAACTGAGTTATTTGGGCTGCTGTTTAGAATGCATGCACAAATATATACCAGAATGGTAAAGCTCCCTTTACATAGAATTCAAAGGAAACTTTTCTTAGCTTATTGTTTTTCACATTTCTCTCAGATGCCTTGAATCACCAGACGGTTCTTGCATGTCTGTTTTCATCACTAGAAATATATTCTATTTCATTGCTCTTGTCTCTATTGCAATCACTCATTTTACAGCCTGTCCAAATCTTTCAGATTAACAACTTATTTTGGGGAAATTCAGACATCACTATTCCCACGTAATCATAAAATACCCTTTAGCTAAATTATGTAATCTTCTCAAGTCCATTCTCTTAAAAACTAAAGTATTTTCTTTCACATTAAAAAATTGTTTGCTGTTTCTCTGTGCATGTATTTATATATTTGTGTGTGTATTTTAATTCAAAACAGAGATCATCTGTTGAAAAAAATTGTGTTCTTCTAGCTTTTCAAATGGACTTTTTGTGTTAATAAACATTTTGAAATATATAACCAGCCACTGTTGAAACTGTATACTGGAAATATTAAGAGCCATAGCTTGATCTGAGACAAATGAAATTATTTTGTTATATTTATCTGTAACTTCTTTCCTCAGAAAGGACAGGGAATTTCTCTGAAGAAATTGTGAACTCTTAAGGACTAAAAGAAGACAGGGAACATATACATTTTGAATTTTCCTAAAAGCCTAATCTTATATCTGGTCCAATCTATCTTAAAAGGCAGATTCTAGATGTATTGAGATATCTGTGATCTCTGTTGGTTGTCTGTGTTCTAGTGAACTGTATCTGACTTTAACACATTAAGGTAAATTTAATTCTGCTTTTAATGGAGATTTTACAATTAAAAGTCCCCAGAATCTTCCAACTTTTTCAGTATTACTTACAACATTATTACATTATTTGAAACATCGATGCATAAAAATGCACCTCTTCCTAAGGCAGCCTGCAGAAACTAGGAAAGCCTGCTAAGAAACATGATCAATAAAGTATTTTGGAGGATAAATATGGAAATACCCCTCTGTGTATGAAATTATCACATCCTTTAATACATCTTAAGAGAACACTGCATTTCCCAGGCCTGCTGAATGTGCTGTGGGGCATGCCCTGACGGAATGATCCCGAGGACCTGCACTTGCCAGGCAGCCACTGCTTTCTGAGCACGCAGAGCAGTTCTGCAGAGCACACGGAGCACGCCAGCAGAGAGTGGCCTCATGACTTGGAAAGTGTTTGAAGAAGACAGAGGTGAAGACCAGGCTGCTCTTACTGCCAGAACTGTTTCATCTGACTCACAACATCCCCCCAGCATGGTGCATGAAACCTCTGAAGCAGACCAGAGGTGACATGAATCTCTTTCATAGGACACCTATGCCTCATGTGTCACCTATTGAAGGTACATATACAGAAGTAAGGTGTATTTTGTCTCATACATGGTAAAGAGGAGGACTTCAGGGAGAGAATATGTCTTTTACAGGGGTTTTGTAAACTGTTCTTTAGCACCTCAAATGCCTTTTGTCAGAATAATTCCAAGGCCCAATACACAGTTGATGAAGAGGCAGCCTCCGGAGGGGTTCAGACTGTAGGAAGACTGAATCCTTCATTCTGTTTCCTCCTGAGTAGCTGAAGATTTATGGAAACTACAAAATAGACTTCAATATTAAGAGAAAGTTCACAGAACTAGGAAAACTCTACACTTGTTCCAAATTTTATGAAACTATATGCTGCAGAGGAAAGCTAAATCATGTTAAATGAATTATGAAAATTCTTATACTTTAGCAGTGAACACCATAAACAAATGGAAACATAACTGAATCCACAGAGTATCACAGAACTCAAGTATTTTTAAAAGCCCTTACTTTGCTGAATAATAATAGTAGTGCTTAATTATTAATTTTCTGGATCACAAAATGACAGAATCACAGAATAGATAAGCTTGGGAAGGAACACTTCACTGTGCTGATTATAAAAGTAAAGCACTTTGAATTAAAGCCTCAAGCATTTAAAGAAAAGACAAGAAGTGAAGGAGAATTTTCTGAAGTGAGTGCTTTACAACTCCACTTCCAAACAGGGGCACTTTATGTCAGCAGCGCTATACCCTGCCAGAAGCAGTCTGGAAGTAAGTGAGACATAGTAATTTAGAGATGTGCCCCAAATGTGCCCATACACCTTCATTTCAGCACTGTCTATTGTCAATTCAGGGCACAGAGTAGACTTTTGGAGCATTTAGGTTATTTTGTGTTATGTCTATATTGCATTTTGGAGCATTTATATTTTTTTTGGCTATTTGTGCTGAGCCAAGTAAGCGCAACTGCAAAAACTTAATAATTACAATAAGCCCTATTTCCATTAAAAATAATTACCAGAAACTGAAAATGTATATGACTACTTAGGAGCCATCACATCTCATAGAGATAATATTTATGGTTTGTTTGAATACTTAAGAAAGCAGCAATAAACTGCAAGAAGAGTATTTAAAGCTCCAAAAACAGCACATCAACCCACCACACAGCATTCCTGTGCAAAGCAAATTGGTCTTTTCTCATTTTTGTTTACAATCAGCTCTTCATAGACTAAACTCCAGTAAGTTGTGGAGTTTCTGATGTCCTCTCTCCATATACAAACAGTGCATTCACTATAAACACAATGAGGGAGGTAGGAAATAGAACCTCACAACCAGACCCTGAAAAACTGACCCCTTACATGAAGAGCTGGTTGATAAAGAAAACTGGTGGGGTGACAAAAGGTAAGAGTAGCTTAAAACACTAATGATTTAAGCAAAAAAAATATCAGCTTACTCTCTCTGATTTCGGCAATACTGAAGCTTACAAAGATTTAGTTTTCAGCCAGAAACAGAAGCTCATTTAGAGGCAAGTTCTGTAAGGAACATTTTCTGTTTGCATATGTCATTGATAAGTACCCTACAGTACTAAACAGGATCACTTTGGTTTTAACTTGGGTTTCAGTGTTTACAAAGCTTCCAGACTGCTTCCTATGAACTACAAAAGCTGTTTTATATTCCATTACTTTCTACTACACAAGTTTTGTAAGATTTGAGTATGCAGTAACATGACTTTAAATCTTTCCATAATGTAGTAATATGCAAAGAAATTAGTAATATGATTTAAGCTTAATTTTCCAATATTCAGGAAAATAAAAAAAGAAACTCTTGAATATGGTTCACCAAATATCTACTGCCTCTTAGAAAGATACATCTGTCAAATATGCAGTTACTTGGACATGTTTTACTTTCAGGTTTAGGAGTTAGGTGGTCATTTGAGGCCATGTTCCAAGTACAAGAGTTAAATAAATACAGTATTGCCAAAACCTTGCTGAGTAATCAAAATTTCAGCAGCGTTATGCTACTTACAAATAAGTAACAGTCACTGTGACAATAGGAGTTTTTCATTCAGAAGAATATCTACATTTTTAGGTTAGAAATGAAGAAGAAATAATAAAAAGAAGAAGGGGATAATAAAATAATAGGACAGAAGAAAGAAAGAAAAGAAAGAAAAGAAAGAAAAGAAAGAAAAGAAAGAAAAGAAAGAAAAGAAAGAAAAGAAAGAAAAGAAAGAAAGAAACAGAAAATTAATCAAATTCTAAAGTCATAGACATTGTTTCCATCCTGTCAAAGCACCAAAGCCCTGACTGCAAAGAACTGTTTTTATTGTGAGTACACTGTGAAAAATGTGTTTTGCATACAGTTATGCAGATATGTTATCCCAACTATTCCCTCTTCTCATACAACACACACTAACCATTTATCTGAGACGATTTCTTAGTAAAGTCAATAACAGTAAGGTAAACAACCATCTGCAAACTAATGTTTCTGAGGATTTCATGGTGGTATCTAAAGATGACTTGGAATTTCAAGTTACAGGGCAGTATCTATAAGTTGAAATGTTTGACTGAAAGCCCTCCAGCTCCCCATAATGTGATTTCCATATTTCAGGCTGCTAATACACTAATATCCTGAACAGAGTATTGAATCATTCCTATTTCCTCTTCTGTGTTAAGGTACCTAAATTGCAAACTGAGAAAATTAAATTAGTGGACAGCATTTTCCTCTAATTATGTTCAGGTCAAATTTCAAACAATAATGGTTATTTCCATTTTTCTACAGAAGCAAAGTGTACAAGGAACCATGACATCATCTCCCCTCTTCCCTTAAAGAAACAGTGGCGAGTTTGAGCCAGATCAGACTGAGAAACAGTGATCATAAAGGTATGAAATTGTTACAGATTTCCTGTATATAAATTTGTTCTGAAGGAAATAAATTTAATCAGTGACCTGAGGGATAGAAAAGATGAAGAATGATTTACTATTTGATTGAAAAGAATCCAGAAACATTATGAAAAATTCAGATGCATAAATTATTACAATTGCTACAGTGCACCTTCTATAGGAATATATGGATATAACAGAATCTACCAAAAATCTGATTTAATTTCATTGATTGTTATTCATTTATTCATCAAAAGCAATTGCCTAGATCTGATGTAGAAACTTAATGTATTTCTGACTGATTAGTAGTGACATATATAAAAAAAAAAAGTATAATCAAAATCTTTTAATTTTCATAAGTAACCTTGTTCAATTTGATGCTGCTGGTTTTATTATTTCCCTGGTCAGACGGGATTTCATCCAAAATTTTTGATCCATAGGAAGGAAACAGGCATTTCATATTTCTTGTGGAGACATTTAGACCTTGATTTGGCAAGTGAAGCAAGCAATCTGATCATGATCTCTGTGTTATTTATATTACAAGATGTTAATCTAATATTTTCTGCTTCTTGGAAGAAGAAGCATATTTTTCCTATCTTTCTCTAGAACGCACAAAAATTTTCCTGTTTTTATACACTCAAAAAGCAAACTAGGCAACGCTATGATCATTTTCTGGCACTGCTTTCATCAAAAGGTCGCTCATTTCCTTGAACTGCAGTATTGATTTCTTTTCTTTCAAGATTATTCATTCAGTTTCCAGTGTATTGAGGTAACCAGCTTTATTTTAAGACAAAATTAATAATCACAGATTTTTCTGCTATTCTTATAGACCGCTTTGAATTAATAGGAAAATAAAGTAACCATATTTATGAAGGGAAACTAGGATATTTGTGTGCTTTCAGCTTTTGAAGTAAGGGTAAGTTTACGTGTGGCATGCAGAGTATTCCACACATGTGCTGGATTCATCACAATAATACTTACACCAGTTATAATTCAGAAAACTGGATTACTCTGGAAACCCTGGATACTGTTTCTTTCACAACATTATCAAAGACTATGTGTGTTTCTTACCTGCCATTCCTTCAGTTCTTCTGTACTTCCAGACTTCTCCATGGTTATATCCACTTCACAAAATCTGGCTTGAAAACTTGATCTATACAATCTACTCATTAAATTTCTCCTGGGTTTTGTTTTGCTCCTGGAAATGTTTTTACTGCTCCCATTCTCCCTTGTCCCACCTTTGCTCTTTTATTGCACAGGTAAGAAGCAGGTGAGAGAAGATTGCGCTGACTGATTACATTACATGCAGAAATGTCAAGAAATTTCATACAAATCCTACTACCAAAGGTATTTTCCTGTATGGCCCAAAAACATCCAATTAATTCCTGCACTAGAACCTGGAGAACATCAGTGAAACATTTACAGAGAAATGTACATGCATTCTCCCTTTTAATGAAGTTGTTTGATATCTTAATCAAGTGCAAGTAAAAGAAAAGCAAAAAATGGAAAAATATTGAATAGTAATTAGGATACAGAAGATAACAGTCCATTTTCAACACAGACAGACACAGAATAGACAAACTCCAAACTTTATCCACAAAATTACTCAAGACAAATATTTTTATTTAGTCCTGATTACTGAGAGTTTATTTATATGGTATTTTAGTAAGAATCAGGTATGCATTTTCAAAACAAATATCCTGGCCATCCGAACAATTCAAGATACTACCTGTTTTGATTGATAGCACAGAGCAGGGTTGAAGTATATAAACTATTTTCATTTTGGATTAAATTACTGGAAGATGTGAATCAGAGTTTCACCTACTGTGCTCTTTCTCCTCACAGAATCCAACTCATAGGACTGTACTAGAGGGTCTGAAGTAAGCAATCCTCACTGCAAATTGCTGGGCTAAAAACAACAAGGCTTTAATGACAACTGTTTTATTCTACTCCTATTGGTCTTCATCGCTTAATGACTTAACCATAATTTCATTGGAAGGTAATATAAGAAGAGGAGCAAGTAGCAGTGTTGTTTCTAATGAAAAACTTAGGTATATGAGCAATCTAAAATTTAAAGTATAAAGTTTAGGTTTTGCATTTTTGGCTTCTTTTTTAAGGGATATATTTTTGTAATATTTTTGGATGCTTTGGGAGATAAGTCAGCCACTAACTGATATATCAACCTATGGACCTTTTTACATTCAATTTGCTGCTTAGTTGAGCTGTTTCATTTTACAAGTGACTTAGTCTATATACTCTGGGGTTGACTAAGAGATGCCCCTATCTTCAAGAGTTGATATTCATTCTTCGGTGTACTCCCAGAGTACAAAGGACTCCTCTGAAATCAGTAAAGGTAAAATTGGTGAAAATACAGAGTAGGAGAATAATCAGGGTCCAAGTTAGGAGAATCATTGTGGTATACATTTGGAAAAGAAGTATCTGATTCTTTTTTGGAAACAATCATCATCCATGAAACTCTGAATTTATTTTCTTTGTCTGATTTCAGTAGTGCTTCTGTATATTTCTTATTTTAACAAGATGAAAATATTATCTTAATATGTTCAAATTATAGACTCTTACCTTAAAGAGAACTTAAGCACTTTATCTTATCTAGTCTTGCAAAATATATTTGTACAGAGGTGTATGAACATTGGAACTCATTGCCACAAGTTGCTGCAGAAGCCAGAAGCAGAAGCATCTCCAGAAACTGATTAGGAATTGCACAGAGTATAAACTCATTTGGGTTACAAAGAATATCTCCAGGCTCCAGTTCAGGAAGTTCCTGGCATGAAAATTTCTGGAAGCTGAAAAGGTACACTTCAAAGGTGGCGTTATTTTGTCTTTTCTCTCTTTAAGGCCTGACACTGGGTACAACATGCCTCTGAATAAAAAATATTACTTGACCCACTAAAGTTTTTCTTATGTTGAAGTAATTTTTTTCTTGAAAAGTATTATATTATGTTATAAGAATTCTCTACAGATAGAACTGTTATATTTTTTGTTTCTCAGTCTAATTAAATCTAAAAATAATAATTGAGGAGGTAATATATGACACGAGACGGGAACCTCATGAAGCTCAACAAGGCCAAGTTCAGTGCGCTTCACTTGGGTCAGGGCAATCTCAGACATGAGTACAGGCATGAGAAGAAGTCACTGAGAACAGCCCTGCATGTAAAGAAGGTCTTGGGGATTCTTCTGTGTGAAAAGCTGGACATCAGCCAAAAGTGTGCACTCCCATCCCAGAAGGACAGCTACATCCTGGGCTGCATCCAAAGAGTAGTGACCAGCTGGGCCAGGGAGGGGATTCTGCCCCTCTGCTCTGCTCTGCTCTGCTGAGACCCCACCTGGAACCCTGCATCAGCTCTGGGGTGCCAGCACAGGAAGGACATGGACCTGTTGGAGCGAGTCCAGAGGAGAGACACCAATATGATCAGAGGAGTGGAGCAGCTCTCCTGTGAAGACAGACTGAGAGAGCTGGGTTGTTCAGTCCAGAAAAGAGGAAGCTTCAGGAACAGTTCATTAAAGCCTTCTGACACCTTAAAGGGTACCTTATAAGTGTCTTATAAGAAGGAGGGAGAAGACTTTTTATGCAGACAGTTAGTGACAGGACAAGGGGCTATGGTTTTAAACTTAAAGGGGCCAGATTTAGATTAGATGTTAGGAAAAAAAATTTACTCAGAGGGTAGTGAAGCACTGGCACAGCTTGCCTAGAGAAACTGATGCCCCATCCCTGGAAACGTTCAAAGAGAGTTTGGATGGGGGCTTGAACAGCCTCATCTATTAAGTGACATCCCTGCCCATGGGAGGGTAGGTTGAACTAGATGATGTTTAAGATCCCTTCTAACCTAGGCATTCTATCGTTCTGTGATTCTGTGACATTCCAGCTACCAGGGATTAAACAGTTCCTTTTCTGGTTGCTAAATTCTCATTTTGTATAATTACACATGTATCTTCTGACACCATCAAGTAGGAGAAATTTAACTGTGTTTGCACGTGGAAAAAAGGGAGGTAGAATACATGATTCCATCATTACCAGACGTGGAATAATGTACTTCTGAACAGGAAGTCGCCTCCAGTGCTGCATGAAACTCCATGTTCTATAAATGATAAATTGTGACAGAAGTAAAGCCGTTAGGAGATTTTTGCCAAGTAGTACTATTTGTAAGCCCTCATAGGTCAAGCTCAAAAGATTAATTCCATATTTTTTCCTAGAATTACTTGTTTTACTTAGTATGTGTATGCCAACATATACTGTCAACTGAAAAGGAAATACTATAAAAAATTAGGTTAATTTCCTAGTGTAAAATATATTAAAACATGATGTGACTAGCTTCTTGTGTCATTCAAGTACTAGGTTGTCATTGGTGTTGTAGGCAGAAAAAATATTGGCAGCTATGAACAACATATTTGATTTCTGTGATACATATTTTTAAATTATAACCAGAAACTTGAAATTGACATCCTTCCAGCCACAGACTTTGTTAGCAGTTTTTTTACATAAGTTTAAAGCTTTTATTTAACATTACCATAAAAATACTAAAGTAAAACTACAACAGAAAACATTGCAATTCCAAAGTAGATGTCACATATTCATATCCTCTTAATTTTAAATGTCTGCGTGCAAGTGTAGCCTTCAGCCTGTGTGCACTCTCTAGTCTCTTAAATGGGATAGCATTCCTCTGTTTTTCTGTAATTTAACAGTTATGAAATATATCACAACAACAATTCTCTGCAGTGCAATTTAAAACAAAACAAGAAAAAACCAAACCAAAACAAAACAAAACAAAAAAACAACACAAAAACAAACTACACACAAAAAAAAAAAACCCAACATAAATTAGAGGAAAAGGCATTTCAACAACTTTGTTAAAAGATTTGGAATATCACCAATTATGGTTCCAGCCTATGGTGGTGGTGACTCAAATATTTTGCTATCTTCTAACTGTTTCTCATCCTGCATTAAAGCCCTGGTCTCAATCAATATCTAGTTTACCAAAACCACAGTCACATTTGGTATCCATTGCTACTCTTGTTTGCAGTTTCAGAATGGAGACTAAGCAGTAAGTTAAGTTAGGGCTGGAACTAAACCCTAAACTCTTGTAGATGAGCTGTCAGATTGGGCTCCATAAAACTGGCAGGAAGAGTGTGAGGCCTCAGCAATAGTTACATAATGAAAACTGAGAAACCGAACCTGTCAAAAGTTGAACATACAGTTGTATTTCCTTCTTCCAAATATTAACAATAAAAATAAAGGTTTCTGATTTTGCAATCTAAATATAACATAAGTACATGCCATCATTATACAGTATACTTCCCAGAATCATCAGGCTCACCAAGAAATGCCAAGACATGCCAGAGTGGTTTCAGACATCTTACTCTAATCTCCAGGTGGTAGAAATTTTGCAGTCTCCACAGGCAATGTATTCCAATATTCCCTTGGCCTTCCTGTTTGAATTTTTTTTTGTTATATCTAACCCAGATCTTCTTGTTGCAATTTAAATCCATTCTTTTTCTTCTTACCTGCTATGGATATGTAAACATATGGTCCTTCCCTCTCTGTAAGACACTTCTAAGAAACTTTCTGTTGATATTAAATTCCACTCCATGCTGAAGATATTTTCAAATTGTTGTGTCTGTTCATTTCTAAATATAGAAACTTTTTATTTTCTCCATTAACTATATCCTTCAAGAAAATATTTTCTCAACTTTTGCCTTCCTTATGGTTAACTAAATTAACCTCTCTTTGGTTTGCTTCTAACCTCTATCATACACTGTAATTTTTTTTTAAAGTATACTTTACTGCATTATCACTGAGAAACAATTAAAACACAACTGTGAAGATTAAAATTTATACACCCTCCAGTTTAACAATGAGCCATTGATAACTACCTACTGGCTTTCAGCCAGTTTTGCGTCGCCTAATGGTGATGTTTCTCTAACCTACTTACAACACCATTTGACACTGTTTCATTAATTTTATTCAAGTCAAAACATAATCTATTATAGAAAAAGTTAATCTGTCTGTAATCATTTGTCTTTGCAATACATTTTTTTATGCCATATTGTATAGGACTGCTTAGAAATTTGGATTACCTGCTTTCACATTGTCTGATGACAGAAGTTGCACTGATTAAGTGTTTAATTTCTAACCTAAAGGTTTGACAACAGATCAGATTTGCATGACATGCATTACATGCATTACAGTTAGAAGATATCACCTCTTGCGAAAGTGTTCAGTTCTAAAGAAGAACTACTGAGAAAGTGATTAAGAGAAGCAGCATGAACACCCCCTACACCCAAGTAATTCAAAATCAAAGAAGTAGCAAGAAAGCAAAGACAGATTGGCCTTTCTTCTATACCTAAGGCACCAAGACAGAAATCAAGGAGCAAAGTAAAAGTTCTGAAGATATTTCCTATCAGGAACAGAATAAGAGTAAATTAATATTTTTAATTTAAATAATTTATAAGATTTCATAAGCAGCTATTAAGATATGCTGCACTAACATTTTACAAGGGAAAAAAAGTAAGGGTTAGCAATGAACAATGTCAAGTATGTACTACAGTGGAATATAAATATTTGCCAAGGGTGTGGAGAAGCAATATGCTTCCTGGAGAGAGACATGCTTATAGACAGTGTCTGCTGAAAAAAATGCAGAAAATAACCTTTTGCTGATTTTTTACATTAACATTAGATTTCCATAAATAATTTATTTATAATAAGAAGTTATTTGATCTTGGTGCATGTTCTTTCATATGCAACCAAATAAGTACACATTTTCAAGGCATTAAAGAGTTTTCAAAAAGCGGCATGTAAATATTTCAAAGTCCTCTAAATATTGTTTGCAATAGACCATGTGATGTTTAGCAAATCTCTGGCACATACTTAAACAAAAAGGAAAAATGAATGAAGAAATTTAGGACTGAGAGTGGGGAGCAGGACTGGGAAAGAAGAAAGGGAAGAAAAAAAAGATGAAAAAAAGAAATTAAAACCAAATTTACATTGATTGAAATTAAAATAACATGTCATTGTCAGTGCAAGGCTCTACAAAAAACTAAAAATATTTTCATTGTAAAAACACGTTCATTCTAAAGGAACAATATGAAAAAATCAGCAGAAATTGGCTACAGAATCTGCTATAGTGCTATATTCCTTGTTCCTTTGTAGAATTTCTACATTATTAAAAGTATGTGAAAAATTGCAAACATTCGTAACCTGTCTTCTGGCAAAAGATGTTCTTTACAAATGGATTGGAGAGGTTAAGTCATTTTAGGAATAAATTTCAGAGCACATTCTTAAAGAACTATGCATTGATTGCATAAAATCACCTAATATGTTGAACTATGAAATGAGTTGTTACAGAAATCACCAACTTTCCAGTCATTACGGTTTTATTAATATAAAATGTTACACTGGTCTCTCTGGCTGTGAAATAAAATGACACAAACACTGGGTTTATAAATATAACTATATTTTAAAATATAAAGCAAAAAAGAGTTACATTTCTAGACAGATAATTTGAGGAGATTATTAAGAGTCTGTTTTCAAAATTTGTTTGGACCCAGGATACAAGAGTTCAGTCCCTAAATACTAATCCAGTAATTCATCCATTTCCTTTACATGGCAGAGTAAAAGCTCTTTCTGGGGATACTTGGTCTTAGTATAGCTGTGAATACCTATTTCCCAGAATACCCTGCTAATCAGCGTGTCAATAAGTTGATGGAATCTTTATTTGTTCTTTTTTATTTTTTTCTCCCCTTCACCCCTGCCTCAACAGTTCTTTGCTGCTAAATTGTGAAAGCTTCTAACCAGCAATAATCACATGCAAGGAAAACTTCATCATATTGCTTCTCTTATGTGGGTAGGAAATTCTTTAAGGAATATCAAGTTTTGACAACAAACCCTTGTTGTTTTCATCCAGAAACCTGTAAGCCAACACTGATCTTCCCAAAACTCAGTGTATTTTAGAGTTCCATTTGAGTATGTAATTCAGGACTAGGTTTAGATAACGACTATAAATTGTGGGGTTTGATGTCCTCATCAGTAAATCTGTGGCTATTCAATCCTTTATCTTTTTGTCTGTGGTTTTACATCTCTTCTACTTTTTCTGCTTCCATCTCAACTACTATTTCTCTTTTGCTACCTTTTGCTCTTGACATCAATGACAGCATACATGAGGAGAGACCAATGTCTCTTCATGTGAATTCATTTAGAAAAATGATGAAAATCCACCCAAAGACAAAATTTAATTATTTGCTTACCTTCCACTATATTTGAACTTGCTCATTGTTAAATAGAGGCAGTAGCTTCCCTTTCAGTTTACCTGAACATTCTTGGAGGCACTAAGAACATTTTGGATGCATGGGAAACAGTGATAATTACACTAGAACTGGTGTAGTGGCCTGACATTCCTAAGAACAATATGATTGCTCCTGAACTTCAGGCACAGTGGAAGAAAGAAGTCCTCTTTAGATAGACATTGCTGTTATATGAAGGTTGAGCACATCTCAAGACCTCCCAAGAGCACTTTAGCAAAGCTTCTCCATCTGCTGTTCGTTTCTATAAGGAACCAACAAGAAATCACTTTCATTTTTCCCAGTCCTGGTTTCCTATTTGGAAGAAAGTTCTAAATGCTTGTTTACTCTGCCTCACTTTCTGTCTCCCAGATAGCAGCAGGTGTATTAACCCTGTCTTTCATAGTCCTTCCTAATTGAATACTTGCTCAGAAACTGCAGAATTTCAGATTAAGTTCTCTATAACCTAAGAGGCTGAAAAAGTTGTTCATTCCCTTTAGTTCTCAAATAACTTATCTTGTGGTGATATATAGAGCATAATTACAGCATCTATTTCAAACTACTTGGTGGCCAAGACCATTTAAACAGCCTAGAGACCTTCAATCCTTCCAGGGAGCCAACTGCTTCTTCAACATCATCATCCATTTGTTCTATCTTTATTGAAGTAGTAACTTCTCACTTTGATGTTGTCCTTCATAGTCTCTGGATTCAGCACTTAACATCATTTAAAACAGCTCATTTGTTCTTTCCATGCACTTAAAATTCTCTTTAGCCTTGATGTATACAAAAGACATTAATATAATTAAAATTTCTGGAACCAATGTTTGCCAAGCACTACAAACAGTTCTCATGCATTTTCTTCTCTACTTCTTGGTTTGTGTTTTTAATTTGTACAGTATTTGATATCCTGATATCATAGTCAGTAACTTCAAATAGCTTAACAAAACAAAACAAAACAAAACAAAAAAAAAGAGATGCATTTGCAAAAACAATTAACTTGTAGTTTCAAAACATTTAAAAACATAAACACAGTTTCATTTTGAACATAAAATGTACAAACCAATGAAAATATTTGTTCAAAAACAATTTGCAGTCATTACCCTCAAATTGTTTTTCTTGGGTTCAGATATTTATTTTATATCTTTTTTATATTGTCTTTTTTGTTGTTGTTGTTCTTTTTTTTTAAATGATTCTTCCTTTTTCTTTTTAATATATTCTTTTCTTCTTTCCTCATTTCACCATTATACATGTAATGAGAGTAATAGAGACCATTTAGACAGAGGGAAAAAAAGAAATTCTGTCTGTTTCATGTGGGGGTCAGGACATCCATGTACACAACAGTAAAATTTATAAGTTTTATATATGCACTCATTTAGGTTAAAAGGTACTTAAAAGATTCAAAAATATTCCTTAACCAAAACACAAGTAAAAATGAGATTCAATTGAGATTTGTGGTATTTATATGATGTGGTCTACTGTTTAATATGATCTAGGAGTACAGACTATTCTTACATCCTTATTTCTCCGATGGGATTAGAGGGCTAAACCACTGAGACTTTCACAAATAAGTTTACTGAATGGAATATATACAGTTCTTATTCTTATGTAAACAAACAGGCTATAACTTGAAGCTACACAAAGGCTTTAATTGTACAAACCATGTATTGCTAAAATCAATCCAAGTCATAACTGTGGTAAGCAACCATCTTAGTCTTGAGCAATCTGTCAGTAAACTAATTAATTATACCAATATGGAGAGAGGAATAGCTCCTCTCTTTTTGGGCATCTGTTCAGCACCCGGGAATAGCTGAGTTCCAACTTTGCCAGCTCTAATCAAATAACTGAATCCTTTTTTAGTTAAAAGTTTCTCTAAACCTTTTAGGAAGTGAGTGAGATACAAGGGGTTTTTCATTTGACTTTTTCTTCAAGACAGTTTGAAAGCATGTAAACCTGTAAGGACTGAGATTTCAGTTCATCTCTTAATCCTGCAAACACTCCTTAAAGACACAATACACATTTTATTCAATTCTGACTACACACACATTATGACAATAAATCCACTGATTTAAAAAGCTCTAGGATTTTCTTCTTTTGCAGCCACAGAAATCACAGAATCTCAAAAACTTTTAAGGAAGGGTCCTTAAAGACCTTCTACTTCCAATCCCTCCTCACCATGGGCAGGGATGACACTCACTACACCAGGCTGCTCAAAGCCCCATCCTTGAACACATCCAGGGGCAAAGCATCCACAGCTTTTCTAGTACATCCTGGGTTAGTGAGGGTCACAAGACCAATATTTTAAGGAATAATATTCCTCACTTCAATATATAATTAGCCTCACTAACTTCAGTAACAACTACTGTTATTCTTTATTCTTTTAAACCAAATACATGACGACACATTGCACAGAGAAACAGGCATTCCAGTGAAAAGAAGGGGCTTGGAGACCTGTTTATTTACTGTTCAGGCACTTTGATCTGTGATATGGTCTGGATGAATAATACCTGTCACATGCACACTTCATTAAGATGTCTGCAAGAAGAGATGCCTTCAAATGAACAAACTTCTTGTGAATGTCAGCATGAACAGATTTCTATGGGGAGGGCATGCCTACATGCTGTAGGGCTTTCCCATCTTCCACCTCCTCCTCATGAGCCCACAGTTACATAGACCATCTCTACATTAAATTAGTCTCAGGGCTGAATGTCCAGCAGTAAAACTACAAATGTACCATTTTACACAGTAAAATAGCAATTCATAGTAAATTAATTTTTAAGTTATTTACTCATTCAAAATCCATGTGAAGTTTCTATAATAACTCCTCTTTTCTAATCCCAGACTCCGTAGGTAGACTGCTCCAGATCTTGATATTGACGCTTAGGATTGTACTAGGTTACCTAGAGTGAGAGTGGAGACAGAAATCGGCATCTCCATTTTTCATTGATTCTTACCTTTCTATACACTCAGTGAGAGTGTCAGGAACATCTTCAGCAGACTAAGATAATACCAAGGTAACACACTGAAAATCACAGTAACAACTATTTATGAAGTGTGAACCAAAAGTAGGAAATGCAGTGGAACAACTCTCCATTACAGCTCATTACCTCATTACAATCTTGTCTGTATAAAAGCCTTTCCAGGCCTGTTACAAAACCTGATGAAGTAGACAATCAACTCTGATAAGCAAAAGTAAGCAAGAAGTACAAAACATAACTATAGCAGTGAGTTCATGGATCATTTAATATCTGTTTTCTATATCTATCTATATTAGACAAAGAAATATCTATAGTCAATTAAAATGCAACATTACTTTTCATGTCTGTCGAAACATCTACACTGCCACAGCCTTTGTTACAGAAAAACTTAGGCTTTGCAGTTGAAAGAGAGGCTATGTCACCAAACATGTCAGCAAAGAATGAACAGCCTTTACCCCAAACAGTTTATAAACAGATAAAACAAATAAAGAGTTAAGACTCAAGAGATATAACATAAAAGACAGAAATTTCATTAATATTTTGCAGCTCTTTTAATAGTTCCTTTAATTTTCCTGGCTTTTTCTTTGTTGACTGGTGATATTGAAGATGAAGCAAGGGACAAAGCCAGTGGTGGAAGCAGTGGAAGAGGGATAAAATAAGAGGAAGGGATATATGGGTGGCAGCTAAAGTGAGGTTGAAGTGAAGCAACTGTAAGGGAAGGGGCAGAGGGGATTTGTAACAAACATCTAAGATGAACTGTAAATAAGAATGCACACAATGCAGCACTTTATATCTTCAAAGCACAGGAAAAGTATGTCTGATGTCAACTCAGGCACTTCTTCCATTTCAAAGTATTTAGTCTTCAGAAAAGTGTTTATAATGGGAAAATACAAGTAAACCCTTGAGGACAAAGACAATGAGAGTCTCCAACTGTCAGGTCTTTGTACTGAGACAGTTTTTGGTATGACCATCACTTTGAAAATGCAGAGCACTATGAGTATCCACTACATTTCAGTGAAAAAAAGTTAAACTCCTGCCAACCAGATATCATTTGCTCAAGCAAAAAAATAAAAAAGTCATTATTTTTTCTCAATGAAAAAATGAGTTTCGAACTCATCTGCAATGAATTAAGGTTCGCATGATTTAGAGATTCTTATTAAAACTATGAAATTATGGAACAAAGTTATACTATGCATTGTTTCTATATAGATTAAATCCACTCTATGTAAATCCATGGTTTTCAAACCCATGGTTTGCAGATCCATGGTATGCCCACATCTCATGTGCTCATGCAGGTCCATTTACCTTAACTTCTTGGTGTGAGAAACTCACAAATACAGAAAAATAGAAGGAATGTTCAATAAAGTAACATATAAAGTGACTTCTGAGCAAGTGGTAGAATGCCTTGATTGAGAGGTAAAATCAAAGGGATGACTTGTGATTCAATATTTTTCAACTTGAGAATAATTTTGAATACTCTCCAGAACAATAAAATAAAAAAGTAGTCAAAAGCTGTGAGAAAAATGGGACAAGCCTACAATTTTTATAAAAAGAATTACTAACTTCTTCCATATTGCTATAACTTTTTTCTAGAATCATTCCTGTGGAAAAGTGGTGCCTGATTTCTGCTATGACTATTATTCCTTCGACAATCTCAAAGCACCTATAAAATTGAGACTGTGTCACAGTGTGTGCTGAAGGCCCAGATATCATTCAGAAGTCTGAAATGTCTGTATTCTTGGAGGAAAGTAAAAAGGATCACTGTTGTCAAGTTGGAAGAAGGAATGTCACAAAAACAAATGTGCTAGGGATAAACAGGTGGGGAAGAAGCACTGGAATTTGCTCAAACATTTAGAAACCTTAACAGTGAAAATCTATTTGTTTTTAATCAATACATCAGGCAAGAAAACATGCATAACCAAGCAACAGAAGCACAATTTGACCTCTGTAAACGAAAATAAGATTGATGGTGTCTGGGGTCAAATGAAGTAGCTTGATGAAGGTGAGGATGCTGCATCTCCATGACTCCAACCCACAGCAAGTTTGGCAATGTATTCTTTCTAAGTACATTCACACAAAGAAGACATACACACTATATATACATAGATATATACATAGATATAGATATAGATAGACAGATATAGATATAGATGATATAGATATAGATATAGATGATATAGATATAGATAGTTATAGATGATATAGATATAGATATAGATATAGATATAGATATAGATATAGATATAGATGATATAGATATAGATTAGATATAGATATAGATAGATATAGATGCATAGCTGGTCACACAGATCACAGGCATATTCAGCACCTAAGGAATACAGACAGCACCAAGAGTCTCATCAAGAGTCTCATCTACCCTCCACTTAGACTGACCAGGATGAAGGTCTATTAGTGATATCTCTCTCTCTCCCTCTTTATCTATCTATCTATCTATCTATCTATCTATCTATCTATCTATCTATCTATCTATCGTCTATCTACCTGTGTACTTATCTACATATCTACCTATCTATCATCTCTCTCTCTCTCTCTCTCTCTCTCTCTCTCTATATATATATATATATATATATGCCAAGGTGGATCCCTGTCTTTACCCAGTGTGCCCAGAAGCTGACCCTGGATCCCTGTCTCCCCTGGATCCACAGCCTAACCCCAGATGATGTACAGGCCATGGTGTACTTAGGTACACATATGAACACACACACAACTAACTGAGTTAACTAACTGAGACTCACACATTCATGAGCAGCCAGCTCTTTCCATGCTCTTGATCACACCCCAGCTCCCAAGCCACTTCACCTATTCTTTAGCTTGTTCATTTTGGTCTTCACTAGTCATCATGCACTCAGACACTCAGATTTATTCCAGTTCCTGGAAGCTCAGAGACAAGGGTGCTCTGTCCTTCGTAGTCTCATCTCTCTCATGGTCATTTAGTTTCATTAAGTCCAGTCTTTCCAGTCCCTAAGTCTATGCATGTGGACCTTCCAACATATGACTACTTTCTGCACCCAAATCCCATCATACACACATGTTCACGTATCAAATACAGAGGCCTCACCCAGGAAAAGAGTGAAAAGGAGATTTAATAACAAGGTGGGACAGACTACACTGATCAGGCACAGGGAATGATTAGACAAACATATCTACCAGTAACCATTTATGTAAGCCTGTCATGTCTTGGCTCCTTGCCCTTTAATTTCCCCACATTTATTCCTCCCCAACTTAGCTCACACCATCTATTTTCCCATCTCTGGGTCACCCTTAAATATCCCATAGAAGGTCTTATGTGACACAAAATACTTTTCCCCTGCATGCCATAATATGTGCCACCCCCCAAGCATCAATCTCCTTAGCCCAGAAAATGCTCTGACATTGATCCATCCTGAGTGGTTTCCTACCAGGTCACGGGAGCTGAGGGTCTCATGGGACAGCTCTGGGAGGTACCCAGACATTGTGTCACTTCCTTGAGCCTTTAATTTGTGTTCCCACATGACTTTAAGCCTTTGTACTCCTCTAGGTTTGTAGAGATGGACCTCTATGGTCTGCTAGCCACCAGGATTGGCCTGGGCTCTCCCAGCTGCCATTGCTTGTCCATGCTCCTTTCTGGGTGTGAAGATGAGCTTTTCACACCTTACATTGTTTAAAAACATTGTTTAAAATATGTTCCACATCATATCTTATAAAAAGAATGCAAAATAAGTGATCATAAAGTCATAAACAATGGAGCTGGAGGGGATCACAAGGAGTTATGCAATTCATTTCTGGACTCAAAAAAATAGTGCACCTGAATTATCCCACAAAGTGTTTTTTTTCTTTTCTTCCGCAAAAGGAGGCATTGATTAAGACTCTCCTTTCACAGGCTATTACAGAGCCCAAATAGCTTTGCTGCTAGAAAACTTTTAATAATGTTTAGACTTCACTGAATTCTGTTTTAGTTTGCTGTTATTCATGCTGACCATGGAAATCTACTTATTCCTATCTCCTATTTTTACCTTTCTATATCCTGCTGTCATAGCTGCCTTCAGTCTTCTCAGCTCTAGACTAAACAAGCCTAATTCCTTCAATTTTTTCATCAGAAGTTATGTTTTCTAGACCTGTAACCATTCCTGTTATTTTTGTTTTGGACCCAATCCAATTGGTTTGTACCCCTCTCAAAGCATGAAGCCCAAAACTGGTCATAATATTGCATCTGAGGCCTAACCAAAACCAAACAGAATTTAACTACTTCATATGTCACTTAAACAATGCATACAATGTTTATGTGTTTCATTATGATGTTTTCCTTTTGTGTATATAATGGCTAGAGTAAACTAATTTTGTTGATTATTTCCATCTTGTGATTTCTTATAACCTATAGAGCATGACTGCACTTTTTCTTATTCTCTTATTTGCTTATTCTCTTATTCTCTATTATTATTATTTCTCTATTCTTATTCTCTAACCTCTAGGTGCATCTAAACCTCCAAATATTTGATAAAGCATTTCCACATTTCAAGAAGTAATCATAATCTGCAACAGTCACTTGATGTTTCTCTTCCTTCTTGTTTTAACCTTGGAAATGTTACCAAAAAAATGTATTTATAAACACTAATTACAAAACTAATGTCAAAGTTTGCTAAAATGCTTCAATTTTTTTTCTCATTAGACAAGGACTTAGGAGAAGGACAAAAATTTGTTTTAAGAATGTACACATGATCTACTTTACATTATCCACCACTTTCAAGCTTTTTAAGTTTTATTTTCTTTGAGGTAATATCTACAGTTCTTCAGTTTTACTTTTGTTCATCTTGCTCAAGTAAAGTATTCACTCCCTACTACTGTAAAGGAAATTAGATAACATAACAAAGAAAGAAAAACTCTGCAGACTGGATTAATTTTTCACGACTCACATAGTGACTGGAGAGGGAGAGGCTTCTACCACAACATAAAATATCTAAACTTGGTTTCCTATCTAAGTTCTGAGGTTTCCACCTCTACTCTGCTCCTGTGAAACAATTTGGAATAGTCCAGACACCTGTGGGACCTACAGCATAAAAAAAGACATAGAGCAGCAGGTCCAGAGAAGGCCCACAAAGATGATTAGAGGGCTGGAACACCTATGTGAGGACTCACTCAAGGATCTGGGGTGTCTTAGTGGTTCAGTGGATCTATTTTAACAAAGAAAGATATACCATGTTATTTTCAATTTATGCAATGTTAAAATAGTCTAGGTTTTCATAGTCATGAGCTGAGTGGGAGCTTCAGACAAAGATTATTAGAGAAGCCTTCCCACTGAGTCACAAGGTACAGAAAGGATGCCGTTGTTTTCTAAATTCCTCAGAGAAACCTGGGTGTGGCTGGATCCAGTCCTGGCCCCAGATTTTGTTAATGGTTTATGTTTAGAGGATTATACAGGTGCAATTGAACCCTTATACAACTTTCTCCTTCAGAATCAAGGATGGCAAACCAAATAAATTAATATAAATAAAATTAGTTATATATTTAAAATTATTATAATAATTTTAACGAGAAGGAAATAAAAAGCTTAATCAGAGATATTTACTACACTGTATGAATAGCTACAACTTCAAGAATAGAGGACTATTTTTGAATCAATATTTAATCAATTATGTTAAAACAATTATATTAAAACTAGGAAAGCAATTATTAAGTAGAGATTAATAGTTCTCACCCATACCAATGATTGTAGTCATATTTCTTTCACTGTAAATTTGAGGGAAGGATCTGCACACATCTTAGGGAGATATGCCACAAATCCTTGATGTGCAAAAGGGGGAAAACTGGGACCAGTTCTTTCCAGTATAAGATGTCAGATACACCCAATATTTATTATGTGTTATCAGGCTTACTCGGCAAAATGTGTTCTGCAGAATGCACTTCAGCCTTGTACCGAAAAAAGTGTTACCTGCTCCTTGCTGTGTTCTGCTCAGCACCCCTGACTCTCTTGTATCAGTGCCTGCACAACCTTGCTGCTCCTGAACTTAGGGATAATTTATCTTGCATGTCCTCATGGTGGATTTCATCTTTTGCTCAAGCTGGTCTCAACATTCTTCAGCACTAAGAACAGAAGACTGTTCTTACTCAATTGTAGCACTAATAACATGTAAATGAGGCAAATTTTGAGCTGCTGTATCTCTGCTTAGGCAGATAGTTCTGCTACAGTCATTTGTGATTTTTCTTCTAATTTTTTTCATCATAAGCTTTTACTTGCATCACTTCCTAAGTCCACATGGGAAGCATCTGTCACATCTATGGCACTGATTGTTTTTTACATAAAATCCAGCAGATGAAGGTTAGTGGGAAACAATTTTTTGAATCTAAGAAAGAAGAATTAAACTTGTCAAAGTATGGACATTAACACTCCACAGCTGAAGATAGTGCTACTAAGTTAGCTCTTCTTAATAAATCAGAGGTTACACCCTGTTCTTCATTAGAATAACCTTGTAATGGTTTTGCAGGTAATAGTAGATTAATTATGAAATACCTGTAGCTAGGGGCATCCTTGAGAAGAACAAATTCATAGAGGGTAAATTACCCTGTGCTGTAGTTATCCAGAGTAGAGCAATTTTGTTAATGTGATTTTTTTTAAGACCATGCATTTTATTAAAGTATAGAAAACTAAAGTGAATTTGAATGCTTTCTAAAATTACTCCAATATTTATAAAATATTAAATATAATAGAGCTTAATTCCGTGTTGGATGTCATTTCACCATATCTACAAAGTCAGTAGAGCACTCTAATCTCCAGGCATTTCCCTCCCAACTACCTCTTACACTTTAGTTGATTTTAAGCATGATACAGATAGCAGTAGGTCTATTCAAAGCTGGAATACACTTTTGAAAGGAGTGAGGCATCTTTCGTAATGCTCTATTTATGAAAGGTCAGAAGAGTACGCTTCTTTCAAGAATTCAGACAATAAAAGAAAGCAGACCTTTAATTAAAGTATGACAGTGCCACTATCTCTAATTTATTATCTTGTGTTTAAATACAAAGAGTGGTGTGATATATAGTAGCTTATGATGTTGGAGGCTTCTAACAATCTCCAAGAATGGAAAGCTAATAATAAAGATGCTAAGATAATTATCAGAACTTCATTTACTTTTCTTGTTAGATTAACATTAGCTTAACCTCAATTTTTGTCCTGTGTAGGGTGATACAGATTAGTGTTTTTCATTATTAGGGCACATTTTCTTCTCATCAGCTGCTGCCCTTAATGAAAGAAGACTCCCCTCTAGCATACAGATTGAATCATTTTCAGTCACAGCATAAATAAATGCCTAGAAGATGTCAGCTGAAAATCTTAGTTATTTCCTAAAGGTGCAGGTGCTAGAAGTGGTGTAATGAAGTAGAGACAGCTGCAGCCACAGGCTCTGGCCAACTGGAATATGTCTTCAGAGTGACATTCAGCATAACAAGACCTCACTATGTTTGCTTCCAAGAATGTTATCACTGTGGTTTTAAAAACATCATAAATCAAGAGAAATGCTCAAAAAAGTATAGCTGAAGTCACATTATCTTTATTATACCCCTATATATTTTCCTTATTACAACCTGAAATATGTTGACATAACCACTCTTGCTCATCTATAGTGCAACTAATAATTGCACTGCCAGGAAGAAAAATGAGAACAAAAGGTATTACAAGGCTGGAATTAAACAACTGACCAAGTAGTCAGAAGTTATGACCAAGTAGATTCACTGAAACATTAAAACCTCAGGTAGAGGTAAAAAAGTTGTTTTGAATCTAGCAGGAATGATAGATGAGTCACTGTCACAAACGTTTTCTTAAAAAAAGTTGCATGTTGAACCCCATTTTATTTCATGCCTGTGAGCGACATAATTTATTGAGACTGCCACATAGGAAAAGGACAAGAATAGCATAGCAGATAATGAGTACTCAATGTACTATGCTCTATTACAGGGACTTCATGAAAGATTTGTTTTTAATTTTATTAGAAAAAACAAAACCAATTTGTGACATATATGATCACTTTAGCAAATACAGCTAGTTGCAAACCAGGAATTATTTGAAAGATTAAATATTTCACAAAAATTTGTCTTCTTTAATATTTTTTTCAGTTATATTTTAATTGCCATCCATTATGAAATATTTCTACAGTCACTATTTTGGGCTCAGCCCTCTTGTGTGAAGATGGAAAACTGGATCCCAGAGATGCTAAGTGTTTACCTTAACTCTGCTGGCTAATATAAAACCTCAAATGGTTAAAGCAGGACTTTTAAAAGCACTTAATATTCACTTGGTATTTACTTAAATCTAATCGTCAAGGAACAAATTTCAGTTTAACCTCTAGCTTTCCACATCTTTTTTTTTTTTTCTGCCAGATAAGAGATTGGTAAAATCAATTCAGGGGCCTATTTTCGTTAAGGAGATAAAGCTGATGCTCCTAAACCCATCTTCACAACAAATTAACCCAAGGAAGCAGACACTTTAATTCTACATACTTACAGCTAAATGCTTAAGTCAGTGTGATGTAACAGGTAAGAGAGTGGGTAGCCCCTTCCTACTCAGCTGCCACAGACAATTTTGTAGATTTATTCCTTTAGAATATTTCATAGGAGGATTTATATACCACTATCCTGGCATTGCTAGTATTCAGAATTTTGACTTCAATGAGGGATGGAGGGGAAGGGAAATAAAGAGCTCCCAAACTGGTGGATGTCTTCTCTAAAATAGAAGTGGCAATAGGGCAGAATCAAATTAAAACTCTTGAAACTTCATTTGTAGAGTAGAATGTATCACTATGCAAATGTCCTTGAAACCAAATGCAAATCTACTGTGATTTGCACCAGAACAAATTCTTTTGAAATACTGCTTTTCAGCAAGGTATCTGCATGCTAATGCATATTAAAAAATGAGCTTCATTCATGACCAGAAAAAAATAGTTAATAAAAATGTTCAAAACAACATGTAGATTTTCTACCTCTTACTAATACTAAGAGTTTAGGCACTGCCAGCTGTGACGTGAAACAATTCCTTAAAGTAGCCAGCAAGCCTTGGTCAATCAACAGTGACAATGAATAATAAATGGCTCTATAAAGAATTATATCTGTCTTTTTGGGCAGACAGATTTTAGACAAGATTAAATAAGGAGAGCTTGCACTTATGATCCCCTTCAAATTTTACAAATATTCCTTTTCAGCTAGTCCAGATTTCAGAAAGCACCGACTTGGATTTCACAGGACCAAAAAAAAAGATAAACAGTTACCTGCTTTCAACATACATTTTTATGAGATAAAGAAAAAATTTAAACAATCTACCACAGGTTTTCATAGCACAGCGAGTCAGCTCCAGCCCCATATTTTAAGTCACAGAAGTTCATGGCTTGTCCCTTTCCCCTTCTCATATCTACAGAAGATTTCAGTAACAAAAGACTTTTTTAGATTACTATTCCATATTTCAATTCTCAGCACATGGGTCCAGTATCATAATGTTATGGGAATCATTAAAAAAACCAAAAAAAAAAAAAAAAACCAAACAACAAACCCACAAACCTGACTAATTCCAGCAGTGAAGCGCTGTTAGATATTATTAGAGTACAAAGTGCTTCTTATATCAGAAAATGTAAAGAAATATCTGTCTCTTTAACTGCTCCAGAAAAGACATGACATCTTTTCTCCTAAGGGTAAAATCCACATCTTTGGAGAATATCAGTGGATCTCGTACTACTCAGTGGTCCTGTTCTAAACTACTTCTGCTGTGTCTCTTTCCCTCTGGACTGAGCAGTTCCTATGTCCTGTTGGTGCAAATCCAAGGAGCAGAGGAAGTTCCTATCTCCTTTCCAAAGTATTTTCTCTTTGACTTCTAGATGCAATACGCAACTTCAGTGCTTCTCTGGGGTATCCTGTACAGAGGAATTATCCCATACCCAAACAAAAAATGATAATTTAAGTCAGTCACAGATCCAAACCTGTATTTTTGAAATCTTCATGGGCTAATCACATACATAAAAGAGATGTAAGGTCTGTTTTAACAGCAATAAATGATTAAGAAGTAAGTACCAAAATTTTTGGAGTTTCCCTGGAGACTACTGGCTGGCTGGAAGGAGCTGAACGCTTGATTTGGTTTAGTACACTTTTTGTTCTTTCACTAAGCTAATCATCATATGGTACATCTGGAATTCTGAGGGAATTAATTCCCAGTGCATCAGATGAGACTCAATCATATATTTCTTAAAATCTGAGGCCTCAGGACTAGAAGTTACAAAAGCCCTATCTACTGTAATTTTCACTGTGTGTACTCATACAGTCACATACAAAACAAAGCAATTAACGCTGAAATGAGGAAAAATATTATATATATGTGCCTCTCTGAGGATCAGAATGATGTCACTAGATTTGGGTTTGCTTCCTTGGAAGAACAGGAAATGTATGTTTCTGTGCACATCATATTTTCCAAAATAATTATCATTCCAAATGCAGAGAGCTGACAGCTGGCCCTTGTAGTAGGTGCAGCAGCAGCATTTTCCAAAGGTTAATGCTGAAAGTTTTGTTAAATGTCTGTATATTCATATATTATATTCAGGACATTTATTAGGCAGCACTTGGTAAAGACATTTGGTTGGTTTATATCAATTCATTTGAAATTTTTAGTGTTTTGGTTTTTAACCAAAACTACGGGAAAGAAATCCTGTCAGTTAGAGAATTGGAAATGTAAAGTACTCACCAGCACACTATTTAAGCATAAATCTGCCTCATAAAGCTTACTGTGACAGGCTACCAAGCCCACAGATGTCAGGGTCTCCAGGTCAAAAGACGGCAGTGGCTGCCCCATGCAGTGGGTCATAAGGCTCCTGAGGCCAGAGAGACCTCTAAGGTCCATCCCTGCCGCTCCAAAACCCCCTGCCAAGCCACTGGGCAGCTGATCCTATAGCCTAAAACATAACTTGAGACCTTTCTTGCAGTGGACACATCCCAGGAAATCAGGGCTCCCTGTAGCTTAACACTCATCAACCTGTCTCAGCTCGTTTGTGTGCCTTATTTTAATGGATGAGCAGATAAGAAGTTATTTTTGTAAGTAACATTTTATCCAGGTGTAGAATCCCATAGAATTTTATTGTGCATATTAGATAAACATGTGAAAGATGGAGAGAATAATGTCAACTGAGAATGTATGATTCCAGTAATGAGTACACAATATAAGTAGTACTAATCTTTCATCAAAGTAATTCTTTTTTCTATGAAGATGCTTGTGTTTAGTAGATAATTTTGATGCAATCATGCTTGTAAACATACGTGTGGAATGCACTAAAAAATTAATAATAATATTAAAATTTAATAATAAATTTTAAAAATATGTTTTAATCTGAGAAACATAACTCTTCATATAAGTTGGCCTTCAATAGAAATAGTATATATTTTTTGTTCTTTTAAATCATGTAATTTCATAAACTTCCTAGCCAGTTTTTCTTTATTCTTCACTGAATTTCCATATGGAAACCCCCTTTTAGGAAACCAAAACTCAAAATAGTCCTGAAGGAAGCAATGTAGGTGAGTAATCCGCCCTTGAGCTACGTTGGTTGTAACACTTCTCCTGCTTGGAAAAAACTCATTTCCTCTTCTGATGGCCACTTTATCCAGCTATTTTGTGTCACATTCTTAGGACTGTTGTGTGGTATGTTCTGTTTTATGCATTTGAATTGCTGTTAAATATTATAAGCCTTTAAAAAAATGCTGCAGAAAACCAGGTCAAATTGTGTGTGTGTGTGTGTGTGTGACTGTATATATACATATTTGTATCAAAGTTCTTCCTTTGAAGAGAAATGAAGTGTGTATGCATGACCACATGCATGTAACAACTGGAAGGATTTTCGTCATTAATTACACCTCTAAATTCAGAGATGCCTGGAGGACAGGAATTAGATGAAACAGATGAAAAGGATAAAGGAAAACAGAAAAGAGAAGGAACCCTTTGTAATCTTCTCTCACTCATTTTCTATGTATTATAGTTATAATTACTTCCCTGATGATAAAGAGAAGACATGCAGGGGGAAAAAAATATGCACATAGTAGGAGAAGAGGGTCTTGAGGTATATGTAAACTTAGTCATAGCCAGCACCCCTGTGGAGCAGGCTGGGCAGTGCTATCAGTCTGCAGGAGCAGCACTGCCCCTTGAGCAAGGGTGAACAATCCAGGAAAATGTTTGTAACCGAGCTGCTGAGGACTGCCTTCTGCCCTGTGCTGATTCCCGGCCCTCTGGAGGAGCTGGAGTGGTCCAGAACAGAGTCAGTCAAACAAATATCACAATCCCGTATTTGAACCTCTTCTCTCCCCTACTGCTTAGCAGCATGGGTACACCAGGGTGGCTCAAGCCACAACAAACTGATCCCCTTAGACAAGTATGGAAAGGATGGCAGGGAAGATTAAAACAGTTCTTGGATGAATGGGAAGATTTACATTTTTATAGTGAACGAACTGCAGAGTCACATGTATGAAGCAGCTATTCAGAGAGCACTTGAATAGTGGAAGGCATCAAAGAAAGGAAATAAATGTAGCAACACCAGAAGCTAAATTCAAAAGGAGGCACAGAATGAGTGGCAAATGCTGTGGTGTAAACTTCCCAGAGAGAGCAATTGTTCCTGAATTTTAAAAGGAGAGTAGGCCTGAAAATTTTAATAATGAGATGCACCACCCACCAAAACCAAAAAATCACATCTAAAAGCAATTCAAGGTATGTTAACACCTTCCAAAGCCATTTTTTCAGAGAAAGATTAATCATAACAATTTTTTGGTCAGTAGGCCTTTTGTTTTGTTTTGTTTTTGGGCCAGGGTATAGCTGAAAGGGAAACAACAGTTTGCAGAATAATAAATATTTTTCTTATTTTTTTCTTTATGAGAGAATGAAATGTTCACATTAATTGTAAAAACTTCGTAGAACTTCAAGAAGCCTTATGGTTTTTTTTGTTTGTTTGCTTTGAAAAATAATTTTAATGAGTTTTAAATTAATTTTGTTCAAATTCATGTTTTGAAAGTTGTAATGCAAGTTCTGTTAATACTGTTCCTCATATCTAATCAAATCAACAATTTGAATGCCATTAAAAATAAAAACAGAAAACTCAGCTTCTGGATTTCCTGTAGCTAACCCTTGTTTCCACCAGTTGCACTAGATTCTTCTTTCTAGTTCATCCTTAACAATGCTTACATATTCCTTGCCCATATATAATTTTTAAGAACATTTTGGAGTTTAGGTATAAATTTTTCTCCAGATAGTGGGAAATTACTGAATAATTCTTCTCATTAGACTGTACTGTCATTATTCTTTTTATTCTATCACCATAACGAAAATAACCTTCTGACAAGCAGAAGTTTCCTTCTAGGTTATGGAACATATTTTCAGTGGAGAATAACACTTACATGTTCATCAGTACAAGTGTCTCTGTGCAACCGTAAGACATTAATTTTTCTACCCATCTTCTAAATTTCAGGGAGTTAAATACAATGTCTTGGTCATTGCTGTTACAAAGTTGGATTTTTCTCCATCTTCTCAAGTTATTCACTGCTTTTGGGTTGAATCTTTGGTGGGAGTGTTTGTTGGTTGCTTTCATGTTTGCACAATTTTTTACTAGGGAGGAGCAGCCCTTTTTCTTCTTGTGAGTGGTTTCTCATTGCAGCTGCTGTTTGCTGGTGGTCTCTGTTGCTACTTCTCCCTCATTTGCTTCTGGTTTTTGGAGCTCTCCCAGCAAATTGGGGGGAAAATTAAATTCTTACCCTTTTTGTTGGGGAGAGGGAGAATAGGTAGAGGGAACTTTTTTTCTTTGTTTTTAGTCTTTTTGTCACTGTTCAAATTGAGTACCTTACAGATGAGTGAGAAGGATCACTAACATGTGCATCACATAGCATTCCAACACATGGCTTTGGAGATATTTTCTTATGCAATTTTTTTGAAAAAAAAAATATTAGCAATTAGATATAATTTGATGTATTCAAAAATTAAAAATAATTATTCAGAAGCACAGTTTTATGACTGAGGAAGTCAGACTCAAACCTGCATTAATCTGGGGTATGGTTAAGAGCTTGGGTTTGAGGCAAAATTAAGGTTGGATTGCAAGATTGTCTTCATACACAACAGTGGCAAAATCACATACAATTTCTTCCTTCTTGGAACACAGTCTGATGAAAACTGAATTTGGTTGTGTCCAATTTGGAGCTATGAAAGGCCCATTCTAATTTTGTTTTTAACCCAGGATCAAAGCCACAGTGATGGGTTAGAACTCTTGATCCTTTCTCTCTGGTATTGGAAATATTTGGTCGTGAAGTTCAGCATTTGGCTCATATCTATCCAGAAATGATAGTGAACCTTGCCAGTAGCAAGGCAAGTCTCTCCTCAGCCCACTTCAATTTAAATGGAACATATTCAGTAAATTAAAACTCTAAGCAATAGGAAATACTTCTCAGTGAAGAAATAAGTTACAGAAACATCTTATGTTCCCTTCAGCTGTCAGAAAGGATCATTTTGCCACCTATATCAACATTTCCAGAAAATGTAAATGAAGTTTTATCACTACCTGAGTCTACAGTAAAAATTTTTGTCACATCAAATACTCAGACTCAAAGACCATTGAAAATGGCAGTCCTGACTGAGATTTGGATGCAGAAACTCACATCTCAAAAGTGAGGTGTCAAAAGAATCGTTAAGGAGTCTATTTTTGTACAGACACCAAACAAACAGTAATATTTATTCTTTTGTTTTACTGAAGAGTTTGTAACTCTTGCATTCTAAACTGTTCACCTACATAAGTTACTTTCAATGAAAGATTTTTTTTTATCTACTAACATCATAACTGTCTTAGTATTTGTTTCAAGCAGTTAAGGGAAATACAGTGTTACAGGAGAATAGTCTATGACTGCTTCTGGTTCTGCCTCAGTCCTATTTATTTCAAAACCTATAGTAAAATTCTTAGTTTCTCTGTTGCTGAAAGTTTATATTACATTCACTTTTTATTAAATAAAACAATTAAATATTTAATAAAAATATTAACTTTTATTATTAATATCAATATAAATAGTTAATATTCAATGTTATAATTGATATAATATTCAATAAAAGTATTAAATATTTAAAATTTATACTTACTATTAATTTAATAAATAGATTTATTTTAATGTTTACATTAAATATTTTAATATTTATCAAAACATTATGTATTTTATTTATAGATGTTTGTTTCTATTTTATATAATATAGAGAGCTATTTTTATATTTATATTTTTTATTTATAATAAAGATTAAAGTATTTTAATTTACTTTAAAATTCCACTCAAAGATACATGTTTTCTAGGATAAGCAAATATTTTCTGTGAATACTTTTTGTGGTGGCTGGAGTCTGGAATGGAATTTCTTCTTAAATCCAGGAGTTTCCTGCTGTTCAACCACATTCTTTGACTGGGGCTTGGAATAAGGTTGAAATTTCTACATATTTAGGAATTTCAATCTGGGTCTACCAGATGCTGAGGAAATACTGTATTCAATGGGATACTTAGGGTCCTCCACAGGCTTCTACAGAGCGGGATAGTCCCCACTGTGTTTTCTCCTCTGCACTGGTCTTTTGAAACCAGTGCAGGCCTCCCATTCTGGTCTCTCTTCACCTCTGTTGAACTTCCCAGTGGCAGACAGTCTTCATGAGAACTACAACCATCTTCCATGTGGGAGCTAACCACCTACTTGCCATTTTTTTTTTTCATGTTCTGTGATTCTGAATTCAGATGACTCACCCAAACCACCTTTCTGTCTCCATTTTCCAGCTTATCCTGTCTCCATTGGTTCTGGGATCAATATGCCTGGAGAGATGCAGTCTCCCTTCCAGCAGACATTTCATTTCAGTTTATTACTTATTGATATGTAGTTTTTCTCCCTGAGTCCCACTTCTTAAAACAGCAACTTGACATTTCCTTTATTTGCTATTTTGGTCCTTTATCTCAGGTTCTCTCCATCTTGTACTGGGCTCACAGTCCCGTTATATAGAAGGTATATATTATAGTACCCCTCATCATAGTACTGAAGGGCTCTTGTCCCAGTTGTGCATGAAGAAAACAGATTTTCCCTCCACACAACACCAACACAAGAAGGAGAGCTTTTTCTTATCATTTCATTTCCCACTCTTCATGAAAATTTAGGAAAATCTTGCCCATCCAAAAGGTGGATTACAGACATTTTGAAAATATTAGAATCACAAAGCAAAAGTTAATTTAGTTCCAATGTAGGCATCTAAATTCAGTAAGTAAGTTCTCTGTCAGATTCACTATAAAGTCCCATCTCAGTCTAAAACAGATGATCATCTTACCCAGTAATAGATTGTCATCACCAGTCACAAAGATACAGGAATATTGCATAGCAACGATCGTAATTTTCAAATTACTGCACTTATTTCAATAGTGGTGGTATAAGTAGTGTAAGGGAAGAAAAGTTTATCAAACTTGTAAGAACAAACAGTTTACCCCAACATTATTCTTAGAAATAAATGAAGGTGGATTTGTTGTTTTGTTGGGGTTTCTTTCACTCCATAAAAATTACCTTAGATAAGAATTTTTACTTCAAGTGTTGAAGCCAGAAAATAAAAATCATCTAAAAGCAGGCATTTCTGGTGGAAAGTTAGAAACAAACCCTGTAATAAGTAGTGATAGCAGATCTGTCTAGAAAATATTTGTTGTTGCATAACACAGAAAGTTTTGGCTCAGTGAAATATATAAGGAAATGTGGAGAGGTTAACTTGATTTTTGCAACTTCCCCTAGCTAATAAATTCCCCAGCATTTAAAGACAGCAGGACAGTCTTTATGATGAGTTTTCAACAAAAGTTCTAGACAAGAAAATAAATTCAGACAACACCTTTTATTCATAAAGGAAGTACTGGGTCACCAGAGCAATTTTTATTTCCAGGTAAAAGACTATACATGTGTGAAGTCACACAAAATGCATGAATTTTGGAGGAAAAAAAAAAAGAGAAACCAACTTGAAACTTTATGATAATGTATTCTTAGAGGCTTACAATGTTTATTAGTTTTGTTATTTTTATTAATTATTGTTTTTGGGTTCAATTGCAACAAAATTAATTAAAATTAACTAAAATTAATTAAAATTAATTTAATTTTTCACTTCTACAAGTATTAGCTTCCAAAAATTCACGATTACTTTTATTATATTTTATTACTATTATTATAATTTTTATAATATTGAGACTAAGTTTTACCATGGACTTTAGTTTTCAGGGGCTTGATTCTGAAATTTCTGTCTCAAAATTTTGTATCTTAATCTTTGATTATGATAATTTATAAAGTCTCTATTACATGATTGTGCTGGTTTAACCTACCTGGATAATTTTGTGCACATTGGTTAGAGAAATCATGTTTCACATTTTAATGTCTATGGGTTAGTTTTAAAATAAATAAATATTTTTAAACACAAATACATTGCTATCTGGTCCTGCTCCTGCTTTTCAATTTGTTAAAAAATGTGTTTGTCAACTAACCACTGTTTATCATCTTATGTAATATCCAGACAGTCAAATATGTTGAGATGAGATCATCATCCCAGCCCTTCACAATAAGTCATTCACAGAAATGCACCTGTATTGCAAGTAACAGGCTTGTGGAGAGGAGGGGAAAAGAAAACCACAAGTTTGGGCTAGTCCTGGGTGGTCTCTTTACCCATGTTAGATTAAATATGTTTTTTTCACAACAGGTGACTTTTTAATTGTTTTCTTATGGCAACTCATTTATTCTAGAGGTTTTTTGTTTGGCTTGTGTTATTTTTCTAAGCTAATGACTGCGTGACAACATGCTGAGTACAGGTGGCAAAAGGCAAGATGAAGAATGTGGATATTGCTTCAGGTGCATTGAGGCTACTGGTGTAGAGCAAATCCTGCCTGCCTTGATCATGTGGGTCTTCCCTGTGGTTCATACTTTGGAAAATGGGAAGTTCTTATCTCTCCAAAACCTGGAAGCATCTTCAGAAAAGGCAGGAACAAAACAGGGAAAATTGAGAACATTTTAAAGCTGATGTTTAGTGAGAGCTTCACAAAGCTTAATTTTTGTTTCCTGGAATGCCAAATTTCCTTCAACTGCACATTAACTACACCAAAATTTTCATCTGGTTCACTAGATTTTCTTCACTGAGCAGGACAAGAGTAATGCTAGTGATGAATTGTGAAATTCTTCCTCATCACCTCAGCTGGATACATACATGTTAAGTCTTTCTACCATCATCCTGGCTTCTCTGCTGTTTATTCTCCAAATCATCCATCCTAGCAAAGGAAACAGCAGGAAAAAGCCAAGAATTGCCTGGCAAGATTTGTTAGAAAAAAACTATTTTCACTTTAAGACATAAAAAGCTAAATCTCTATATCAGGGTTTACAAATCACTGCTGGCAATAAACAAAATAACAGGGCAGAAGCAACAACTAAATAATTAAATAATTAAAACCAGGCAGCAGTGACTAGGCTAAACTGGAGGACAAAAGCTACACAGAGAGTATCAGCTGTGGAAGAAGCAATTAACCTGGCTAATGGGTCTGATATTTACATACCTCCATTTCTGCCACAAAAAGCATACGGTTGCAATTAGCTGGAATAAAGGAAATACCATCTGAAGCCCCTGTTTTCCGATTGGGATGACCTCTGGCCCAGTATATAAATACAGTTGGAAGCATTTTCTTGGTGTTGGTTAGCTTCATACATGTTGGGTGGGGGGCAATTTGAAGATAGGCAAGGATTTGCCAAGTGTGTTTAAGTTACAAAATTATGTTTCATCACATAACAGAGAGAGCATTTAAAGCAAGTTGGAACAAAAGTAAATCTCCTGCTACTGCCAGTTCCAGAGTTGTTACAAAAAAATTCCCCAACCAACAAAACAAACAAAATGCACAGAAGGTGACTACTTAATTCTCATCTGGAAGTACTAGTGGCACAACAGGTTCTCAGTGGTGTGAGAGTAAAATGTTGGGAAGGCCAAAGCTTTCCATGTGCTAAACACACTCAGACCCTTGTCACAGAATATACCTGAAAGGCAGAAACACTACAACTTTTATTCAAGTCAAATGGGCTGCAATCTGCTCTGTCTCGCTTCCTGCTTCTTTCTCTGCACTGTCTTAGATGGTTCTGTAGGATGCTCATAGAACTTCTCTTCTTGGATTTTCAAGTGGTTGTCATCTATCCAGCAGGTTATTTTCCTGGGTCACCTTTTTATGAGAAAAATATATCTCTCATGTAGAAAAATGTATTTGTTTGAAATAATTGCAACATTTTTTAGCATCTTTAAAACTATGACATGCAAAAAAAGTGATATATTTGTCATTCTTATAAATGTTTCTAAAAAGGCTTTTAAGTTCTAAATTTCTGAGGAAAAAAAATAAGGTACTCCTACTTCAATGTTTGAAGCCAAGCTGTGTTACTTTTACTAAGTTCACTAAGACTTTTCTATGATATTTTTTGTTTGCAAATGTACATATAAAAAGACCAAATTAACTCAAAATGTATGTTTAAGAGATGTGAAAAACAAATTCTGTGGAAGCTTTGGTCAGATCTGCTACTGGTTTTATAGTTTCATTAAAAACATCACATCTATTATGTATGTATTTCTTTACTACATTTTAGATTTGACATGAAAAAAACTGGGAATTCATATTTCTAATAGACTACTTCTACGGGAACATATTAACATATATTTATTCCCTTAAAGCTCAGATTTTATGTGCAAATAAGTGATTGATGGGGTTTTTAGGTTTTTTGCCAGTAGAAACCAGAACGACTGTTTAGTCTTATTGTGTAAACAAATATAAAATTCTTATGTAGTTCAGTCTTATTATTGTTATAGCAGAAGATTGTGGTTACCTACTCAAAAACCCCCACAGCTTCAGTATTTCCATTCATACTACACAGGAGTGATCCAAAAAGACACAACAGCGGAACATGTTTTAGCTTTTCTTTATTTCAGTGAGGAGGAGGCCATTAAGTCTGGAAGGATGCCAGGTAATGATAATCATCAGTCCTTCTGGGGCTGTTTTAAACTTTGCAGCTGTATTGTTGGCTACGATTTGCAGTCCCAGATATATTGCTTTATCTGTTTTTGTTTTCCTGTTGGATCGGATTGGAGGCACTATCCCTTAAAAAGAAAGAAAGACAGAAAGAAAGAAGAGAAAACCCAGAAAAGAAAAAAAAAAAAAAATGCAACTTTTTAAGGAGAAGTGGAACTGTTGCATCTTTCAGTCAGTGTAATGTCAACACCACTTAGGACAAATTTCAAGCATTCACCATTCTTATACTCTTCCAGCTGCTTGCAGTGTGACTTGTTAAAAGACCAGAGCATGAGCCATAAAATGTGTCTGTGGGTGTTAGTTAACAATTTGCAGGTGCATATCATTCCAGTAAAGCTTTCAAATTACATGCAATTTATAAGCTATGTTTGAAGCTTGTAATTGTTATGTCTGAGCATATTAGTATCCTCTCTGGCTTCAGTTTTTGAGAGTCCCATCAAATTTGTGGGGTAGGGGACAAGAAGAAGTGGTTGTTTCAAACATACAAAAGTCAAATAGTTTATTGCATTCAGTTTTTGCTAAATGTACAGGGGGAATACTGCTGGAGGAGCTGGAGGGGGAAGAGGCAAGCAGTACTTCCCTAATTGAAAATTGAAATTAGGGATCAGTGATGGTTTGGGTAAAACAAGGAATATTCTACAAATTTTCACCAATTATGAATCTATCCTTTGATGAAATTTGTATTATTTTTCCTGTTTCCCTGGAACTTGATCCTTAAAATTTTGGTTCAAGTAGAGAAATAAGGACCAGCAGTTGAAACTATTAAAACTGCAATAGAATATTTAGCATGTTAAAAGTTTGCAGTTCTCCTTTAACCGTTTAACCTGCTCTTTTATATCTGTGAGATTTCTACATCGTGGCTTTTACCAGGTAGCTTCCAGTTGTAGAGTTGATAGTCTCATGTAGTAGAGGAAGTTTGACAGAATGGAGCTCCAGAATCCTACATTTTGATGCCAAAGTGTGCCAAAACAACAAAGCTGCAAAGTCCATAAGTGTAATTTTGAATTAACTTAATACTACAGAAAAAAAAAATAGAAAAAAAAGAAAAAATAAAGAGTTATAAATTCTATTACATTCTCTTCTAGTGACTTAACTGCATATGGACAGTAACAGCACAGGTGTCTGTACCCAAAATACTGTCAATTTTTGTATGCATAATGTACTTAAGGGCAAAGCAATACACCACTGCATGGATAAAGTATTGACAAAAAGGGGAAAAAAAACATCTCTTTAAACTCATATTTACAGGAATAGATTGGTTACTTTCTACGCTTTAGAGTGGATTCAATTAGCAATTATGTGCATTCAGGAAATATGAAATGCTGGCAGTTTGTATTGCAAAAAAAATTTGAGTTCCTAAACTAGTGAAACCTTTTTGTTTATATATATATCAATATCATCTATATGTAGCTATATATAGATATCTACACACATATATAAATCTAAACATATACCTTTCAGTGATTATATATAAAATGTGACTGCATTTGGCCACACTGCAGCATAAAAATGGTACGAATTATATCCAGTTTAATCCCACAGTTTTAGGACGACGAGAATTATTTTTAAGAATTGTAATTAAATTGTTCAGTGCTGCTAGGTATGTGATTGCAATGGGTTGCCACCACCATTCTTTTCAATCTGGCAGTTCAGTAATAAAGAAAGGGCTGCATACCAAAGGTAGACAGGTGTGTGCATGTTGACACAGCATCTGAGCCTCCAGAGCTGCAATGCTGTGCTCTAAGAGCAGGTGCTTAGCAGAAGAATGCCATGCTGTGTTTAAAGATGCTTCAAGCATCCTTGGTGAGAGCAGAAAAAGTTCAACTATCTCAAAACAGGTTACTCCTGAGATAAATGTCATCAAAGATAGCAGCATGCAAACAATGTAATAATCACCTCCGTCTTGGGAATACATGCTGAACTACTGGTGGTGTCATGCAGAAATTGAGCTGTGAGAAAAAGTAATGCAACACAGAAAAAAAGAAGTAGGAGTACAGAAAGAACAATTTAGACATTATTTCTCTGTGGAAGATACATTTTTCACAGAAAAATTGAAAAAAATCCTTTTTTGTTGTCGGACAAAAATGAAAACCAAATATAACAAACACAAGATCAACTTTTTTTTTTTCAAAACTGCATGATTGTGCTTGTGTCCGAAAATATTCCTTCAGACAACTGGGCTTAAGAAATCAACAAGCTCTAGACAGCCATAAAAAACAATTTCTACATTAAAATAATTCTATCTCAATAAAATAAAAAAGGAAATTATTTGAGAAAAGCTGTTTATATGGGGTTATACTAATAAATACTTTTTTTTTTTTAATTCCAAAATTTAGAGTACTTCTGAAGTTAAGTGTTAATGGTTTAACTTCATCACATCTTTAGATTACCAAACTCAGTAGTAGTTTAATAAATGGTTTGATACTTATCAAGTGATGATAGAAGAACATTTTTATTTTCATCTCAAATTCCTATAAGGAAAGAAGAGGGGAATGAAGCATTCTTAGCTATGAGACATATTTAACTATAAAATTTAAATTACTTGATTTTTTTTTTCTAAAATTTCTCTGAAAATTTGTCATAAGAATACTTTGGTTTTTCATGCTTTATGAAGCAACCAATATTGTCCTGGTTGCACTGTAGTATTTCCAGGCATTATTGACTAACAACATTATTAATTTGTTAAAATAACTGGAAACAGAGAGATTTTTTCCTTCTGCTTCATGTATAAGACTTCATCTTGAGATATAAATAATGAAATTGTTTGACTAATGAAGATGGTCCTAGGAAAAGAACTGAAAAAATGCAGAAAAGTGTAATTTTTTTATTTTTTTTTTATCAAACACCATGTCTTTTTCTTGTGCTATTTTAATTTTATTTTATCTCTGGTGTATTAAAATATCTAACCCTGGAATTCCACTGAGAAATAAGATTTACATTTCTGACAGGGTCTGGGACAAGAGAAATGGCCACATGAAGGTTTTCAGCTCATTCTGCAAGAAGACTGAAATGTAGTATAGTTAACCTCAGTGCATTCCATATAGAGTGAAGCTACTCAGGATTCCTTGTCTCTGTAAAGCATTTTAAACCTGTCTATGAGAAAGGAAGGCAAGTATTACTTGAGCATTATTCTATTACTATAGAAAGTCAAAAGAATGTTTCAGGACTGTGAGTCTTACTAAAAAATAGACCAAAGAGTGAAAGAAAAATCTGATTTGGGTGGGGTTTTTTTGTAGTTTTTGGGGTATTTCTGAGTTTGGGGGTTTGTTTTTATGTTTTTGTTGTTGGTTGTTTGTTTTGCTTGGGTAGTCATTTCATTGGTTTTCATTGTTTGGGTTTTCTTATTTTATCTTATATTTGTAAAGGATTTTCATTGTATGGTTACTTCTGGATGAGTTACATACTGAAAATTTGGTTTAGACTGTAGACTTCAGGTCTCAATAAGGTTTTTACTACAGTATTGTTTCTCTGAGATTTGTTGGAATTTTAACATCTCTATTAACTAAATTGTTCAAACTTCTAGCAATCTTTCTTCCGCTGCAATGAATATACTATCGTTGCAGGATTTATACAGTTGATATTTTTAAAAGTTAATCTTTCCCTTCAAGTAAAAATACCCTGATAAATAAAAAGTTGCAGAGTTCTGCTACTGATAGCTGAGCCACATGAATGGGTTAGGACACAGTGAAACAGGTTTTTGACAGGAAATATATTTCTGTCAAGATGAAGCATCTTATATAACAACAAGTTGCAGACTCCTAACTTTCTCCCCCCAAATTAGAAGACAAATCTCAACATGATTTCAACTGCAAATGTGTGTGTTCTATGTCTCTATTCCAAATAAACAAAATATGTCTTTCAGAAATCTTCAGATGTTCCCACTGAACCCATGCATATAAACTCTTGATCAAAAATCTGCTTTCATATTCAACAGGTGTGTAGTGTTGGTTCAACATACATTTTCATGGGGAAAGAGCAATGCTACAATCATCCTTTCCATTAAGTGGCAATTATTTATCTTTTCAGAGGACAGCTTTTCTTTAACTCTGATACCTCATATTAAAACCTTAAAGTTTACATAAAAGGATGTAAGCATTCTATTTAAAAGGACAAGTTAAATATAAACTTGACAGATACAAATATTATAGGTTTGCTACCTGCTGGCAGAAAAGGGTATGAGCGTTGAAATATTTAAGTGTGTGGCAAGCTGTGTTATGGATGAGAGGATTAGAAGTATTTTCTGAACCCTCTAGATCTTGTTTTCAAAGGTTTTGATGTCAGGAAATTTGTTCTATTTTAGAAAACATTATTTTCTGTTATTTAAAGCATTGTTTTTCAAGTAAGACATAATTACTAAAATCTGGGGAGTTTAAATTACTGGAAGATTTAGTCAAGCCATCAATAAATTTTATTGTGTGTGTGAAAATAAGTCTTGTTCTATTCCTAAAACTACTGAAGGATGTGCTCTAGACATTTGTAGAGAAAGCCAGACACCTTCCATTTTGCCAGAGACAAATTTAGCTGCAACCTCAGAAGGTTCTGAATTATATTGTAATTTATAACACACATTCTTAATTTTCTCACATTCCGTAGCCATATGTATGTGAAGGGAAAATGAGGAAATAAATATTGTCTGACTATGAAATAGAGAGTTGGGCCCCTTTGGATCTCAGGGTTCAGATGGGCAGAAAGATCCAACCCCAACTCAACTGATTAGGGTATTTTGTTGACTACCAGTGAGGTTGAAAGTTATGAAACTGATGGTAGTTACATGCTAGTATATCTCCTGAATTTACGAAGAAACACAAATGTTTTATTAATGTACATTTAGACAATTAAATTGTACATGTTTTTAGAGAAATTAGTGTTTTCTTAAGTTCATTTGTTGATTCCTGAATATTAGTGGCATTTATGTCAGGGACACACATCAGCAGTAATCTAAGTTTCTTAAGAACCTACTCTAACAGGTTCCTGAGGATGCAAAGTCAGAGCAAGTTAGGAGAACATATTATCTACTTTGTTTTAGAGATTGGATAAACAGAATCCCTTTTCATTAGTAACCTATAAATTCACTGTGAGCTTTTCACAATAATTCCTATGGTGATTCTTGCAAGTATACTTGGAATGTACCAGTGTTTCTGGTACATTCTCTCCTGTGTAATTCTTTCCTGTAATTGTCTCCTGTGTTTCCTTTGTTCACATTGATAAGTGCGACAGTGATTTGAGACCTTTTCTGGGCAACACGAGACACAATTTACACACAAACAAAACTGTTAATTATTCACTCTCCTTTTCAGACTGTTTGTTTGTTTTGTTTGTTTTAGTCTGGTGGCCTCTACATTGTTTTTCACAATGTTAAAACACTTTTTAAAAAATTGCACAAGTATAAATTGGTAAAGTACAATTCTAGAAGCCATAGAATCTTATTTCTGTGTGTAAAATATGTAAAAGTCATAATGGACTGAAACTAACAACCTGATATTGAAAGCATTTATCACTAGCTGCATATGGAAGACTGTAAAATCAAATTAATGGGAGGAGGAGAATCTTATTTTTTGTGAAAGAATATCTATTAGAATAATAGGATTACCCCTAAATAACAGCCACCTGCAGAGAAGCTGATCAAAGAAAACACAGCTCTACTCAGACCGGCACTGCACTGACAAGAAAGATGCAGAAGTCTCAAAAGAAGAGTAAGTAATGCAGATAGTACAAAAAAAAAAAAAAAGTAAAAATTATCCCAAACAATTGCCACCTAACTTCAAACAATTTCCACATAACTTCAAAGTGCAATTTCTACTGTTAAAAAAATAATCTGAAATTCCAGGATGCAATCTGGTTGATCCTCAACCCACTGAAGACACTGCAAGATCATTCACTACCTTTAGTGATCTAAGGAAAAGCTTACATAGAAAAGAAAATAAAAATTATTCCCATGTTCAAGATGGGACACTTGACTTCTTGTATAGTATCAAGGCACTTCAACATCCCTGCTGCTCTCCTTGGGATGCTCTCTAATACCTGAAAGTCTTTCTTATATTGTGGTACCCAAAAGCGCACACAGTACTCAAGGCGAGGCCACACCAGTGCAGAGCAGAGCAGACAATCCCCTCCTTTCATTTTTTGCTCTTTCACAAGACATTTTGTATGGAAAACTAAAGAAACATGGAGGCTTTTTAAAATGAGTGCATAAGGTTTCCATCACCAGCTTTACTTCCTGCAATGGAAAAACCCACCAAAGTCAGTGCTACCTAATTTAGCTAATCTTTTGTCTACATGCAAATAGGTTGACAAATCTGTGGCATAAGAACATGCATCTGATTTATATGGAAATAAGTTTGCCTAGCAGTTCCTGGAAATTTTATTATATGGTCTTTCCTAGGCTCAAAAACCCCCAAGATCTTTAACAGCAGTCAAATTTCTCCAATTAAACTGGGTTTGAAAGAAATTTTAATCTGTAGAAACCTTCTTTATTAATGATGGCAAAGTTCTATGTGTATGAAAAGAATTTAGGTAATTCTTTAATGTTGTGCTATTAATACAACTTTTTATAGATATGAGAGGTATTTTTAATGCATTATCATTGAAAATTTAATTTAGAGCAGGAGAATATGAGTCACCATATAAAGAAAAATATGATTAAGGAGGAAAAGGATACCATTAAAATATTTAAAAATATTTAAAAATATTTTTAAAATATACCAACTTTTTAAAGAAGTATATCCATCTAAGAACAACATATGTACAACCTCTTGATTCTCAGCTATTTCTCATAGCCTGCAAGGAACCAAGATGCAGGTCTTGTTCTCAGTAGGACAGATACAAATAGAGATGAAAGGTCTAGGAATTCCACTGTCCATTCTATAGACAAAATCTCCTCAGCAAGGAGCAAAGAGAAGAAAACAGAAAAATCTTGTAGTGCAAAGCATTTACCCCTGCAAGAGGACCTTGCAGTTCATCCAACTTAGTGTCTGCCATTTAATGGCTTTTCTGTTCAGAAAGTGTGCATGTCACTAAGATAGTGAATCTAAAATTCACGTACCTAAAAATCAGAAATTTAGGCCTGAATACATTTATATAAGCTCTGTGCAATAGACAGTCTAAAAGGCAATTCAGCTTAAACTAAAACAGAGACTTAGAGAGAGGCATAGAAAAACCTCTGCTTATTTCTCTCCACTCACTACACAAAAAATTCAAGGAGATGAGCTCAGATTTCAATGCTTAGATACATACATTTGGAAGATGGAAATCCCACTCTAAATTACAAGCCACTACAGCCACATAGTTACTTTCATGTATGGGCTAATTCAAGTGCCTAGCCCCTGCTACAAATGCATGTAGGATTTCTCTAGAAGAGTTATACACACCTTTCCACTCTTTCCTTAAATCACAAACTATGATATAAAGGCCTAGGAGGCACAGACCAATCTCATAGCTATGTGACAGCTGTTTCTTCTAGTTCCACCAATGCAACATAGCCATAAACTTAACTTTACAGATTAGCTAAGCCAGGTTTATGGCTGTATTGCATTGCCGGAGTGGAACAAAGCATCTGGAAGGTACCACTGTGTCTGGTTGTCAGATGGGAGCTGTATAAACTGCAGGATTTGTAGTGGAAACTCATCTGTTTCATTGTCCAGCTTCCCTCTCTAATATTGGCATGTGACTAAAAAGTTATTTCAGTCCTTAATTCTAATTAATTTCAGGGGTTTGTTGGTTTGGGGATTTTAATTTTGTTGGGTTTTTTTACACAACTCAAGTATGTTTTAGCTAAGTTGCACTTCATCAGATAGTTAGAAATATGATCTTTCTGAGCAAGAAGTGCCATGACTTTTCTAGTACTGGAGGGTTTATTGTTGTTAGTTATATCATGCTAAATCATGTGACATGAAAGTCAATTCATTAGATTTCAATATTGTAATAAAATACACATACAAAGAACCACAGACTATGTTTAGTATCAAGGTAAAAATCTTTATCAGAAATACTGTGACTGCATTGCTAGAGTATGGACAAGGAATTATCATGGGTGAGTTAGAAGTGATTTTTGAAAAATTAAAATTTTCAACTTTTCAAAACCTTTTTCTTAGCAAAGTTGATTTGTTTTAGTGTTAAAGGAAACTTGACTAAGAGAGAGTTGCAGACTGATATAGTATATGTATGCATTGTTTCCCTTCTCAAAGCAAGACAATAAAATATGTATTAGCTTTCAGCCCAATCAAAATCAAGGAGTCCAATAAGGAAAATAGGCCTACTGATATATATGTTTTATAAAAGAAAATACTTGAGCTAGCAGCCTTATGGAAAATACCATTACAAGTTATTCAACCCTCTAACTGAACTTATGTTGAACCATTTTCCTTCCCTTTGAAGAGTTTTGAAGAAGCTCAAGAAAAAGTCAAAACTTCCATGCTCCTGAATAATGAATGAAGACTGTTCCTCACCCCAGTAAACACTTTTTTTTTGTAAAGAAAGAGAGCAGCTGGTGCATGAAATCAAGCTTTTGAAATCACACATTTCAAGAAAAATTCTCACATGATACAACTTTCGATAGACATCAGTCTGCAAACCTTTTCTACATGAAAATGAAACCTGTTAAACAGTAAAGGTAGGAATATTGTGTTTGTGTGTGTGAGGTGTGTTCGCCCTAGCAGAAAGACTGCTTATTCCTCTAGGCTCCCACAGTCTTGTGGAATAAAAGTGGTTTGTGCATCAGTGGTTTTCTGTGGGCTCCCAGACCATGTCAAACAGCCTGTGACATGCTCCTTATTCAGTATATGGGAAATATTGCTTTGCAACCTGGTGCCAGGAAGGGCCCGTAGCCGGAGGAGGAGGATATAGGAGCCTAAAGATGCCAACAGTAAATGTACATTCCAGAGAGTGCTTAATGGTCAAGAAAATCAGGGGTTCACTGAGGCAAGACAGAGAGGAATGTCCAACTTGTTCTTTTGATTGATGGTCAGTAGAATGCCAAGGATCAAGAGAAAATAAGCACAGAAATATACTTCAGTAGGGAAAACAAGGCATTAATAGTGAATATCATGCCTAACACTGATGATGATTTATAGTCTGGCTTGCAGACAAAACCACCAATCTGGTAGTGCTAACAACATGAGAGGCATGGAAAACTCCAAGGCCCTTTTCAAAAATGAGTATACAACAGCCACAAAGTTTCTTTTGGAGGTTTGTTTCCCTATCATAATCTCCTGTAATCATTAAATTTGCATCAACCCAGAAAAAATTTTAAGGTGCCAGTTTAAGTCTGAAACTGAAAATATTTCTGGTCAAGAAATACAGTTCTAGCTTCTTGCATGAGGCAGAGTAAATCTAACTTCATGATGTGAAGTAATTGGGTATGAGGCACTTACACCTGTGGAAAAACATTTACGTGACAGGTTTATGTTCTGACAGTAAATATATGACAAAACCTGTTTTTTTCAGGGAGCACATGGTTTACACATGATAATTTATTTTTCTGAAATAAATTAGCTTTAATATCTTTATTTTTTTTTCTTAACTTTGATAAAATGAGCGCTATGAAATATCTTGCTCATCAGCTCACTTCTTCCTTTGCCCAAGGAGGTTTGAATAACAATCTCTCAGCTTGAAAATATTCCAACTGTCAGGTAAGAGAGTCATTCTATTATATGTTATCTCAATCTGTATTTAAGCAATTTATAAAAAATTACTCCAGGCAGAAAGATTGAGGGAGACATTTGAAAATACTTGATGATTAGGCAATTTACCTGAAAGGTTATTTATGCTGCTTCAGTCCCCATTCTGAATTGGACAAAGGTGTGAACTGTAAGTCTACAAGATATTCTTAGGACACTTCTTTCAACCTTTCCTGTTGACATTGTTCCACTTCAGATAAAATGCTCAAAATGTGATTGAGATGGAGAACAAGATTAGCTCTCCAGTCCTCCAGCTAGGACACTTGCTCAGGAGATGGGAACACATGACTGCCTCTCTCCTGTAAATATTTAATTGAGTATATGCGATGAAGCAATGTCAACAGGAGACATTGAAAGAGCCCTTTTGTGTTAGTTTAAGTTAAGGGCAAGCATTCATCAAAACAATTCATGCAGAGGGGTGATGTGAATCTAGGTTTTTCACATCCTGCATTTTACTGCTTGAGTCCCTGAGAATATGAGAACTTCCTCTTCTTCTAGGTACTTGAGATTGGAATTTTTTTTACTATTATAGCTACTATTTCTGTCATGGATTTATTAATCAGCAGCACTATTGTTTCTTCTACTGTTACCACAAACTGACATCCACAATGGGAAAGTGGTGCTGAGATTGTATTTGCAGCCCCTGATTGCCTGGAGCAGAGCAGAATTGTATAGTCATTAAAAAAATAATGGAACCATTAGTTTGTTAAACTGAACCAAAATAATTTCATCGATTTTTGAGAGTACTCATGGATATCACATTGCAGGAAAAGTGCCTGATATGCTGGAGTGCAGGGCATATTCAGAGGGAATTCTGCAGGTTAGCAGAGTAAGGCTAACAGGGGCCTGATAAAATTTAATAGAAGAAAATGCAAGATCCTTTGTCTAGGAAGAACACTCCTCAACACCAGCTGAACACAAGCTATCAGGGTGTCCTGCTGCAGAGAGGGTTCATGCAGGTCTGTAGGAGCAAGAGTGCAGACAAAGAATTAGGGGAAGTGATTGTTTCACTGTATTCAACACGGATGAATCTGTATTTTCAGTAGTGAGTCTGGTTTTGGGATCCTGCTTTTAGGAAAGTCATACTGGAGTCAAAGGGGATACCTATGTAATCAAGAACAGGCTGTAGGAGGACAGAGAGAAGTCCTTGGAGAAGTCAGCTTGGAGAAGCCTGGAGAAGACCAAGGTCAAGGGAAACCTTACATCTGTCTGCAATTACCATACTAGGGTACAGAGAGAGGCTGGTGACCTATGCACAGAAGTTCAGCAACAGAAGAGGAGGAAATGAACACAGCCTGGAACAAGAGAAATTCTAATTAAATGTAAGGAAATTTTTAACTCACAGAAAGGATTTTTAAACAAGTTATCTGAAAAATTTTTGGAATATCCATCACTGGAGGTATTTAGAACTTGACTGTACATGGTCCAGAGCAGCCTGGTCTAAGTTATTAGTCTCCAGTTATTAGGAGAAGGTGGGCCCACTGACTTTCAATCTACCTTCACAAAACTTTCAGTAAACTGAGTTGTAGTAAATTTGTGTCTTGAACATTTTATTTTGCAATATAAGGAATTGTACACAATGATACTGGCAGTATTTACATTTCCTTACTATTCCTAAAGAATGTAATGGCTAATTTTTAAAATTACTGTTCAATGTAAAACATTCTTTTCCTACTTTATATACAATAGATGTCTTTATTCCTCTCCTTACTCATTTTCTACATCCTCCAGCAAATATGCTGAGTATTCTGTATTTTCTTATATACATCTATACAAGAAGTTCTTTGAGCACCATAACTCATGGAGGCTAATTTTCTATGGTTTCGCTTCTTATGGTTGACTGCAAGCTTTGATTGAAACTTTATGGGGAATTTTGCTCTTCCACGTGGCTTCTTTGGTATTCAGTAAGAGGAAGACTTAGCTGCAGCAAGCAACAACCCACAGTCATCAGTATGTCTAATATCTTTTTTCATCACTTTAACTCTGTATTACTTAAAGAAACATCTTTATCAGAGACCACTCCTTTATTTGACTGAAATGAGTTACAATTTTCTTGATTTAAAGGTGAAGGAACAGAATGAAATGGATCAAGGGAACAAAAACTAAAGAGAGTAAGTATGACCTCGTAAACCATGCTTCCTTAGGAAAATAAACTAAAATCTTCAATAGAATGAAAGTATTCCATAGCCATAATCAAACCTGGTCTCAAAACACACTTTTTCTGTGCTAGCATATAATGCTGTGCCGTCTTGATCCCATCCAATGTTACCTAAGGAAATCTTCAGGAACAGAGAACAAATGAAAAACCTACTTTCGCAAATATTTTTAAAGTAAGGACCATAGATTTAGAAGATGCGAAACAGTGTGGATTCCTGACAAGATAATTCTAATAGTCATTTATGCAGAAAAAAATCACCAAGCAAAATAGGTTCTTTCTGGCTTGAGAAATTGCCAGAGGAAGAAAGACCCAACATAGACAGAGACTCAGTCACTATAATAACACTCAGACATCCTCTTCTGAAATTATAGTTTGACACAGTACAGATGTAGGTAAGGATCAATACTTGTACAAATAGTTTATATACAGTTCATTGATCCTCAAGTACATTTACAATGCTCTCATGGGCCTACCAAGAACTTCTTGCATTTCCACTGTGTGAAAATATGTTATTTCAAACAATCACAACATTTTACCTTACATGTCAAACTGATGGCTACTGGGAACAAGGATGAATAAATGTGGCCTTAACAAGAAATAATTTGAAAATATTGTTATAGGTCTGTGGACTATGACATCTTGCAATTTCATGGCCTTTCAGTCTCCATATTATTTTCACTTATTTCCATTTTCAATGGAAAGCAGAAACAGCACTAAATAGACTTTTACTCAAGAAAGATATCCAAGAGCCAAATATGTATATAGGAAGTAATACGATTATCATCTTCTATCTGCCTACTTCTAAAACTTTTTGAGATTTAATTAATCCATTCTGAGATCCTTTTTTAATCCTTTACCAGAGTCTTAATTTAACATTACCAATTTATTTTAATATGTGTTTTCCAAAATCCAACATAATTCAGGAATGTGCATGTGCACTGGGAGCATGCATATGTTGCATAGGCTAGTTGACCCTGATCCCTCACAATAAGGACACTGAATGAAGTTTTATTTCTTATGAGTATTCTTACTTGCATGGCTTATTTGCTAACCATGGGAGTTGGGCATTTAATCTGTCAAACATTTGTAAAACACCAAAAGCAGTGCAACCTTTGACCTGGTTCACTAAAAATGCATGCATTTCTTGTGATTTTTGTGTTCACCCAGCCTGTTTCATATATTTGTCCCATGCCTTATGAAGCATGCAGACAGGGTACGATCTTTGACATTCAGCCACCTGTGTCCCATACTTTTTGTGTGAAAGAAATAAATGACAGGCATGGAGATTAAAAACAGGCCTCCCTTTCTCTTTCTGTCTCTCTTTTTTCAGTGTCTTTTTCTTTCCTACTTTTTTTTTTTTTTTTTTTTTTTAGTTCAGGTGTTTTGCCAGATGACCTGCAAGAACTATCTGTGCTTTAAGTTATAAAAGTTTCTTTCTACTTTTTCTACTGAAATTTTGCTAGGTACATGTTACATAGCTTTAAGTGACCAACTATCTTTATATTTTGTGCAAAAAAATTGAGATTAGATCATTCTCCCAATAAAATAGACAGCAAAGGCATCATTGGCCTCAATATGAATGATGAAAGATATGTGACACTGCTTTTCCACAGTACATTATATACAATAAAAGAGATTTTTTTCATCTGAGCAATATTTCTATTTTTCTCTAACCCATAATATAAGCGCCTGCTGCCTCTTGCCTACATTAATATAGGGACATTATTAATTTTAGTCATATTTTGGATGAAAACATATTTCTAAGTGAGGAAAAAGATGTGCTAAATGTATTTTTTCTCACTAGCATTTACTTATACCTATTATTAAGATAAGTCAATTAAAATAAGAATGATCTTCCTTATCTTCAAGTGTTTCACAGTTGTCCAAGTGTCCAAGTGTTTCAGAGTTGTCCATCTTGGCCAAGGTACTCCTTCTGCTTCCACCTCTATCAGTGCAGGCAGACAGGATCATCTATGTCTCAGACGAATCATTCAGTGAAGATGAGCCTGCCCTCACCAGGACACAGAAATTTGGGTTGCTTCAGGCATAAGTATCTAGTGTTGTTACAGACAGTTTTGGATATGTTGTTGGGCTACCATCAGCTCTTCTGGAAGGGCAGAGATATTTCTCTTTCACATATTTTTGTTGGCTAAGTGTGGATATCTTGATAACATGACTACTATGTCTCAAATGAGACAACATCTTATTTGGGAAACTCAGCATTCTTTCTAGAGGTAATTCATTGAAATTAATCCTACCCACACTCTTCTAATACCACAAATAATTTTTGTGAGAACACTTGTAGTTTAGACAGAATATTTCATTAGCTGATCCTCTACAGAGCAGACTCCAGGAGCTGGTGTTAGTTTAGGCTAACACTAGGTCAGTGGAATTCTGTTGACTGCAGTATTTTAGAGGTTTAAGTAAAAGCAAAAGCTGAGCCTCATTTCTTTGCCACAGTAGCTGAATATCACTCTACTTATCCTACTTATTCATGCCACAATATCCCGCTTATTCTACTGCTTGCTGAAATCATTCTGTAAATGAATGCAATCAAGTTCATGCAGAAGTAAATTTTAGTAATGAAATTTCTCTGTTTCTGGTATACATAAGTAACAAACATTTTAATTACTCATTTTAAATATAATTCTCTTTAAATATTTAGTTCACATTCAACTTATCTTGGTCTATGTTTTAGATTTCAATAGATGTCCACAATTAAGATGACAGCTACATCCAATAAGTCATATGAATAGTGTCATTCCCTGCATACATTTTGATGTAACCAGATATGAAATGAGGCTATAAATATAGAAAATCAATAGTGGTGTGATTTCATAATTAATAATTTTGTACTTCCTTTACCATGCTGTAAGGAGATAAGAAGCCAAAGATCTAGCCACAGCTGCAAGAGTAACTTAAATAAAGTGGTTTGCAAAGCTGAGAGGGAGCCATTACAAATAAAACAGCAGTATCTCCTCACACTGTTTCTGCCAGATGGCTGCAATACTTCCATTCTTCAACTTCTGGTTAGACAGCTGAGCCAAAATTAAAAAATATACCAGATGCACTTTTTTGGACTATTTCCCGTTTTATGTTCTCCTAATCAAGACTGGGTTAAGGATAAGGGAGAATAAGTCAGATATATACAGTGTCTTACATCCTTTTTCAAGAGAAAATAATCAAAAATATATTTAGGAAAAAAAACCCAAAAAACTACCAAAAATCCCTAAACATTCAAGCAGAAAATATGAAGTAGAAAAGTAGTCATAGAAAACACACAGAAAAAATTGCATATTTCAGCAGAAGACTAGATAAGGAGGTAGGACAGAAGAAATATCCAAACATGATCTGGCAGTAGAAAGGGAATAACATATTTCATGGCAGAGAAATAGAAGCGTATAGGCCACCATACCCATGCTGGTACTAATTTGTGTAGATGGGGATAGTTCTGTCAGTAGTGACAGAACAAGGAGTAGTGCTTCTCATAGAAAGAAGGTAGATTTATATTGGACATAAGGAAGAAATATCTGATGATGAGGGCAGTAAGAGGTTGGAACAACTTGCCCAGATAAGTTGTGGGTGCATCACTGGAAGTGTTCAAGACCAGGCTGAATGGGACTTTAAGCAACCAAATCTACTGAAAGGTATCTCTGTCCTTAGCAGTTGGATTGGTCTAGATGGTCTTTAAAAGTCCCTTCCAACCCCAATGGTTTCCAACCCAAACCATTCCATGATTCTATGAAGAAAGACTGAGCCATGCCTTCTAAAATACAATGTATCTCAAAGAAAGTAAAGCTAGCTGTCCATTACCCAAAATGCTGATGAACTTGAATTACATGTCGTTCCAACAATGCAGGTGCTATAAAATTCCCTGGACAACATGGACCAGAAACAACTCAGCCTGAATCCAGACAGACTTAATGACTCCAGTTCAGTGTCTGCTATGCCAAATCCAAGGAGGTCTCTGAAAAAAAAAAAAAAAA
>NC_031768.1:46609602-46704793 GCF_001522545.3 Parus major
GAGGTGACTGAAAGTTTCATTAAAGAAACAGGAAAAAAAGGTAATAGCAGGATTTTTGCATGATGCATTATGCTTTCATGAAAGTCACAACATATGCTTTCAGGGTAAGAGATATTTGAAGGTGAATATTTGAAGGTGTATTTCCAATTGTTTTCTTCATCTATCTAACTAATGAAAAAAATAATATGACTACTGAGAGCCAAACTCCCTTTAAAATATACTTTATGGAATAGAAGTGAAATTGGGTAATGATTCTGAATTTTTACTTTTCCTTCCCTAATTTCTTAAGATTTTTGAAAGAGCATAACTAATTTTCACTACTTATTTCTGGAAGAGTTTAAGAATAAGCTCAGAATGCCCTGCAAATTTGACCACACAGTCTCATTCCATTTCTTGCTGAGAATACCAAAATTGTTTGATTTCTTCCTTTCAAAACTACTAAAAATGGCAAAACTGCAGACTTTTTTAAAATATGAATCTGTTGTTAATGACCTCTGTTAAAAATATTCTAGATGATGCCAGTGAAGTTACAAGCTAAGAGGGCATTCAATCAACTCTCATGGCTGTGGAGTTAGGCCAATCTTAAGTGGTTTGGAAATCTCAAGACACATATTTTTTCAAATAAGCTTGGTTTTTTTGTTTGTTTTTTTTTTTTCTGCTCCAATTCTATGTGTCATTTCAAAGTCAGACACTTTCTCAGGCATCATGAAATAATTTTTTTAATGAATACTTCCTGCATTACTAAAGTATTAATTTTTTTTTTTTTTTTTTGTATTTTATTTTGCAGCGTGCCCTGAATGATATATATTTCAATTGAAAAAGGCAGTTCATGGACTGTAGTGAGAAGTACAGTAGCCCTTTGTTCCTCTGGGAACTCAGACTTTGGGATAGCCATCTTCTACTCCATAGCATCTCTCATAGACAGCTTCTTTGTGTCATAGCCCTCTTCCTAAAACCATAGCCCCAAGCCATCAAACCCTTTGAAGAGAAAATAGACTTTGCATTCAACTGATCATGCTGAGGAAAGTTGAACCATACCACAGAAGGCAGATTTGATGTGGTCATGAGAACTCAATGTGGCGACACAATGTCCTATTACAATCTAGAGATGTAGCAAATGTTTCAGTACGCTCATCAGTTTTGCAACAACATAATATATTTCTGTTTTGTTGAATAAAATAGACTTATTTTAAAGTCAAATACTTCAGAAAGAAGTCACCAGGATTTCAAGCTGAATTAGCAAAGTTATGAAAGATGTGATTTGCAACTGGTTGGCAGCTGCTTTTGGTTAGAATGTTTTTAATATCTGCAGCATAGGAATGTGCTTCCCATATTAACAGATGTATTATTGGCAAAGGACAATGAAATAAATTCCAGATTCTATTCATCCTCCATAGTGATGTTCTTTATCAAAAAAATGATTACTTCACTTGTTTCATTGCTGTCAGGATAAAAATCAAGGCCTTATTTGACCCTATACTAAAGACAAGTAGAGTGTTCTTCTCTAACAGAAATGACTTCTTATTCCCTACCTTTGAACCTTTTAAGTCAACCAACCATATGAGGCCACAAACTCAGAAGGTACTTTAAACCACATCTTGTATTTTTTGCTCCATAGTTATTTCCACAGGATAGCAAAGCTTTTGTTTTTCTATGCAAGACATTACCAGCTTTTACGAGTCTCGGTGAAAGTTGCACAGAAATTTTATTATATAGCCCTGCTAAAGAGAGACAGATCCCCAGCATGGAAAAGTTTGGTAACAACTCCACAGGCTATCTGAGTTGTTCAGATTAACATGGACAAAAACAGGTAATTCCTAGTTTAGGATATAACTGTAAATTTAACAACATTTATAAGATCCTTGGTATCAGCAGGTCAGGCACACCTTTTAAATTAGAGATATTAGAAACTTCTATAAGTAACAAAACAAGAATTAAGAGGAAGTTCTTGATTCTTCAAGTGGAGATATGATTATTCTGTACTTTTGGTTTTTATACTGAACCCCTATTGAATATTTTGTGCTGCTAAACTGACCATTCCCTTTAACATTTTATTAATTTGAAACTATCATTAGCATCATAACTGCTTAAACTCTTAAAAAAAAGTTCAATTATAAAAGATCATTGTAAAATGAAGAAATATATCTTTGTCAGTTATCAATTTAGTACCATAATTTCATATTCATATTTAAAAACCCAAATGTAATCTCTTTGCTAGGCTTGAGAATAAAAAATTTTAGAAAAGTCTGTGAAAAATTGTGTATTGACCCAAATGCTTATTTATTTTCTATTGTTTGCTATTTATTATTCACTTTTTCTTTTGAGTTTTCTTATCTCAAAAATTCCTAAAATTTCTGATTTATTCTTTCAGTGTAAGTACTGACTAGGTCTCTTATTTCTACATATTTCTGTAGTAAAAGAAATTTAAAAGTACATTCCTTGTCTCTTTGCTGTTTATTTTCTTATTCAAGTTACTAAAAAATATTTGCAGAAGATGGGATTTGAAACCCAGACTCTAAGAATATGAGGAATAAATGTTTGGATAGTAAGAAAGAAAAAATGTTTTACGACAAACAGTGCAATTTTGTGGTGTCTGAGTGTCAGATACTTCTAAACCTCATTGTGGAAGTGTGTGAAAGATTTGTTTCTCTGAAAGTATTTGCAGTAGTCTCATTATATTACATGAATATCCACTATAATAATTATAATTAATAACCATAGTGTTTAATGATTGCACACGTATCTCAAACAAGCAGAGGACTTACACCATGAATCCTTTGGAAAAAAAAACATGTGAGTCCAGGTGAAAACTTGTTTCAGACACACTTTTCTTTAGTGCCTCCTGCAGTTTAGCTTGGATTTTATCCCTCAGCAGGCTGGCTGTCCCAATTCCCATACGGATGTTCCTGGCTCTGTTTTCCTTTGATAGGTCATTTTGTAACACAGCATTGTAAATTCTTAGAAACAACCCCTGAACTTTTATATGTTTTAGATTTTTCTCTATGTAGCCTTCCTTTTGAGTCCTTGCTGGAACAAAGGATAAGAAAATTATATGAAAAGTCATGTAGTCCATATCTTCGGTTGAGTCAGTTCTTATCCACAGCATGTTTCAGACACAGCTTCTAGACAAAGTGAGTCATTATCAGATGAAAACACATCCACCTGCACCAGCCTTTTTCTGCTCTGACTTGCTCATATGAATATTGTCCATTGATCACTGTGGAATGCAAGAGTTCTTTGTACTTTTGGGGGGTTCTGCTGAAAGTATTTAAAATTATATTTGGCAAATTATAGGAGAAAATTTGCTTTAAAATTCTGCTTGAAATCAATTACTATTTTGTTGTTAAAACTCAATACTCTGCCTACCAAAGACAATAGAGTTTGGGGCAACAAGAGGATATTCCTAGGATGTACAATTGATTTCTTTCTCATTCTGTAAATTTAAGCTAACTTATGTTTAGGTTTCTATGAACTGAAGCAATTTGCTTCCTATTATTCGTATGTTTTGTTCTATTTCCTTTCCAGTTTGCTGTCCTGACCTCGCAAGTAACAGTGATTAAAAAACCTTCCAATGTCTTTTCTGTAGCCATTACTGCCAGAGAGTCACACAGTTTCATGCAGCTGCAACCAGTTTCACACAGTTAAATTGATATTACAAAAATATGAGAGCTTTCCCCTGCTTTCTTCATTGTTTGGTGTATTACAGGTAACTCAGGATTTATCTGTATGAATATCTAGCAGATATGCTATGGACTTCAACAAACTTGTCCTTCCTGCAGCACTGAGAAGCAAGTATGCCAGAAAATGCAGAATGAAAAATAAATTTTTAATACTGGAGAAGTATGAAATCCTAACTGAACAACTCTGTTGTTTTCCCTTTTGGTATAAATAATTAAGAATGGTAAATACAGCATCCTACAATAAAATTTATTTGCTTAAGTTTCATGTGGTTTTCATAGCAACAAGAAAATAAAATAAAATGTAGCAAGTAAACACAGGAGACAAGAATATTTTTTTTAAATTTCATTCAGTCTGTTTTCTACCTTGTTTTCTTTTTTTCTTTTTTCTTTTTTTCTGAAGATGAAAAAAACATATGGATGCATAAATTTGCATAAATTCACCATAAAAATGTGATTATATTTTTACTGGAGATGGAGATGTCCTCCTTGATGTAATATATCTTGGCAAGTGAAACAGTTAGGTGTTACCTCCAAAAGTACCTTTTATAACATTATTGAAGGCAGAATGAAATTTGCAGGAATAGCATCACAATGCTAAGCACCATTTCACCTAGCTTGAAATCAAATTTGGCAATGGTTTCACTCCAGAAAAGAATGCTTTTGCTGTGCAATGCTGTTCCTGGAAGTCCAGCCCCTAGGGAATCTCAGAAGAATGGGAAATGAGATGATGACATCCACATGTTAAAAGAGGGTTTCGGTTGTACAGGAGTTAATATGCTGATTATTTTACCAAAAAAAAATCTCATTATCAAAAATCTATTGGTCAGAGTCCAGATTATTTTGAGGACACACTATAAAAACTGAGGTGTTTATTTAATTATGAACACAAGGAAAATGACTATTCAATCGATTTTTTGAAGATTTCATTGTCCCATGCAAACATGGTAGTATAATTATGTTTTTCAAACCATGACCTCCTCTAACTAGGCCTAGCTTAGACATTGGCAAGAAACACAGACTGAGTCTCCAGTCCAACAAAATCACATTTATTCATGATTTTCCAGTTAGCTTTATCTTTATTCTTCTTTCCCTACTTTTTTTGTTTGTTTGTTTGTTTTAATTGTCCTGGCAAAATCCTCATCCTGTAGCCATGTGCTTCACATCTGTTCTTACACAGAGTGGAAGTGAATACAGAAAATTATCATTTAACTTCTAAATGCTTTTCTTTTTCTTTCCACTTGCTATTTCTGTAGGAATATTTGACTTCCTCTTGTTATAATTCCTCAGGTCTACTTTGGTATTCTATCAATACAAAGCATACTAGGACACCCCTCTGTCTCCCAACAACAACAACTGCATAGAGTTGTGTACTGCATGATAGGGGAACCCTTGTACTGCACCAAATTGATTTTGGTTTTTTATTTAATAGGGTCTCTGTAATTTCAATAAATCAAAACTGCTTTGACCAAGCTGGTCTAGTGGAAGGTGTCCCTGGAAAAACGATCTGTGCATACAATTAACTGCATCAACCTCTTCAGTATTTGTCAGAAGAAGGCCACAGGAAGAAATCTGTACACACAGTTACAAAGAAATTTAACAGAGCACTTTTTCTCCTCTTTGATGCCACTATAATATAGTATCACTAATATTTTAAGTTCCTGATTTTGAGCTAAACTCTTACCACTGTTTGAGTACCAAGGATACAACTTCTTATCCTAAATGCTCTAATTTTCCTTTTGGTAAATTTATTCCTTTAAAGACATAAGATTTGAGAGGTTCTATACAAACAATATACCTCAAAAAAAAAAGAAAGTCTGTGTATATATATCTTTAATGTCTTAGTTTTAGATTCTCCTATTACTCATAAAGTTTCTGAGTGTTCTTAGAAACACAATCTACCTTTACAATGAGCAGTGCTTTCATCAGGTCACAGCTGGATGCTAGCACATGAGGCTTTCACCCTAGATTCTGCACAAACAGTGCTTTGCAGGGGGTGTACCAGCAATTTTGGACTAGATTTACTTTTGTCTCTGCAACAGGCAACACAGAATAGGCAACACAGGACTTGGCACTGTTCAGGGAGATTGTCAAACTTTTCATTGTTGACAGGAAAAAAAAAAAAGACTGATTCTGCATAGCAAAGACATGCAAGTTAAAAAAAAGGGGTGGAAGTGTAAAATTTAAACAGGAATGCTTTACTAAAGTCCTTTCATTTTTATTTAGCTCCTGAGTTAGTTGTGGAAAAATCTCTCCTCTTGAACCCAGGTAAAATGAAAATATTTGCAAAGTCAATTTAGTTCAGTCTTCACAAAGTATGAAACTGCTTTCCCAATTTTACTATGTGCATGCAACAGGGCTTGAAAATTCAGGCTTGTTTCTCATCACTGAGCACCTTGAATGTTTAGCTTTAACACGTGTTTGTTAACATCTGGGGAAATTGCCTGAGAGAAGGTTGCTTTAGAGTGGTGTTCTGAGATGCTTCAACATGGGTATCAGTGACAAAGACTTTCAGACTGCAGACACGATAAGAATCCAAATCACCTGCAGAAGAATACACAGTCCTTTACTGCTTCTAATTGCTGTAAATGCTGCAATTGTGATGACAAAGCCTCTTTAATTAAATTTTTTTAATTGGCTTGTACCTTAGAAGGAAAACACTTAGAGGCTAGGAAGGGACTAGAGCTGGGTGATATGATCCTTTAAGTGGATAAATTATGACAGGGTGTATTTCCTCCGGCCACAGGAAGTTTTGTATATAGAGAAGTGGAAAGCAATAAGTCAGTCTTGTGAAGAATAAACTGTTGCAGGAATATAATAAACTCTACATACCCAGCTGGTCTCTGTGAGCCTGCTAGCACCTTTTCCTTCCTGTTAGAGCAAGTAACATCTGTTTCTTAAGTGAAAGAGTGTGAAGAGAATGAGCACACATAGCTATGCACAGAGACATGCAGGTGAAGGAAGTGATTAATTATATTTCAGACAGATTGCTTCTGCTGCGAAAACAAAAGCAAGGTCTGAATGTGCTTCTGTAAAATGATTCATGCTTGACTTTGTTTCTTTTCTGTTCTCTTTTTTTTTAATGAAGTAAAACTTATAATAATTTTATTAAAGCACAATACAGAAATGCAGAGCACTGAAACATCTAGTCAGTACAGTGAATGAAAACAGACCTCATAAAAAAAATCATTAAGAAAGGAACTCCACTTCTAGTATAAGACCTTTTTAACATCAAGAATTATTTTTTCCAAAAACATTTCTACCTTTTCTAAAGGACTAGCTGTTGGATTATTTAGCTATAATGAGGTTGAGGAATTGGGATCTGCTCAATGGCAAAAAAAGTTCAATGGGAAACAAACTAGTTTTTAACTAGTTTTTAGATAATGAGTTTTAAGGAAAGTAGTGAATTTTTTCACGAATGTCTATGTCCAAGACACCACTTCTCAAATTCTCTAATCAGATACCTGTCTCATCTCATGAAATGTAATTGCTGGTCAAAAGCACTGATTGAAGTTTTAGACATTTTAATTAATAAAATGTGTTTAGGTCAGCAAAGTTGCACCATGACAACAGTACATCTTAATATGAATAAAACCAAATAAATCCAGCTGTGACATTTTCCCTGAGCCAAAAAGAAGTTGAGTAAAGGAAGTCTCATAAACTTTGAGACAACGAGTAACAAAGTAAAATATTGAAATTATTCCCTAAAAATTATTTTAAATTGAATGACCTACTAAAAAAATTAAGCAGAAAAAGCAAGTCAAGTACAAGAATCAGGCAGAAAGGAATTGAAATAGTTAAAGATAAGTAATAAAATATTTTAAACAAGTCAGACGAAAATTAAATTGAGTTATTTTAGGAAATAAAAATAGAAACTGCTAATAATGCAGCAGGTGTAGTCAGCATTTGAACTTGAAGGAGGTATTTGATACTACATCAAATGTTCTAAGTAGTTTAGACAATGCAATATTGACAGACAAATCCTCAGCTGACTGAAAAACTGCTTACAAACTGAAGCCATATTAAAAATGTTCCTTAGTTAAGTATCAAGAAGCTGATAGATGAAATGTTAAAAGTCTGCCAGCATTAAATCCCCCCTTTTCTTAAAAAATAAATCACTGATGTGATGGGAATATATAATAAGGTGTTCAAATATGCATATGACATGTCAATTAGAAAATTATGCACAGGTAAAGCAAGTTGTTTAAATTCTTCGGTGGGACAGGCTCTAAGCAAGTTATGTTTTGCAAAGGGAAACATGGAGATGTAACCAACATTAGCGAGTCCTCTAGGTCTGAGATAACTCAGCCTTAAAAAGACTCAGCTTTACTGTCTATATTCTAAATCAGCCCTTGAGGAACCAGCTCAGGAGCATTTGTGTGCTCCAGGCCCTGGTCTAGGATGACAATATGGCATGATAGTAGCTGGTCCAGTTCCACCTTCAGTCTTGAGCACTGAACACACCCTTGAGAAAAATTTCATCACCACAAAAAGTTTTTGGATGAATCAGCATTTTTAAATGTTTTGCTAATAAATTAAAAAGTGTTCAAAGTACTAATGAGAACAGCAGGATTATATATGTGCTTAAAGGTGAATCTAGTTAACAACTGAATTTTCAATATGAAATAAATTGGTCAAACATTACAAGCATATATTGAAGCAGTGTCATTTCCACAAAATCCAACAGTACAAGCTCAAGGGAAAAAAATCACAAACCATAGATAACTCACTTCAATTCTAGTTTTCATATTTAGAAAAAATCAATAACTTCTCCAATACAACTATTTGTCAATTACATTTGGTTTGAGACTCTCATCAGACATTTCTCTTGATTTTCTTTAGCCAAAGAGCAAAATTGGTACACATGAGTTATCTAATTAATCCACTAGCTTGAAAACAGTTAGTTAATTATAATTTTTATTGGTATTTTTTGATTTCTATAATTCATTGATATGTTAATTCTTCTATTTTAGTTATGTTCAGCGTGTTCTTTCATTTTTTTTGCACTGATGTCAAAGAACTCATCAGCACGTTTGGGCAAACTCAACCACAGACACAAAATAAAGCTGACTTTACTGGAACAAGTCATTAATTTACCTGTTCCACTTTTGTTAGACTGAAATGATTGAACTGATTTTCTAATGAAATTTTCTCCTCTGGTTAAAAAAAAAAAACAACTCTTAATTTACTGGGCAAATTTATTAACCAAACCTTCTGTGTTACCCTCTTCCTCAATTAGCAACAGGCAGTATCATTTAGTCTGCTCCATAGCTACATAATCTCACCAGCATATTCATCATGAGCCTTTCCTCAGGTTCAATGCCTAGCATTTGTCTCTCCTTAGAAATGTTGCTCTCATGACAGGCTCTCACCATCACTATCAGAACAGACATTTCTTTATAAAATATACTCATGCTCCACTCTGTTTCTTAACTTTCTCTCAAGAGTCATGACCTTTTCTTATCTTTGCTCCTCAGCCCTTTCTTAAATTTACACTGTGATTTAGTAACAGGAAGTACAGTTTTATTCTCTATATAATTCCAAAGCTTTTCACCTTTTCAATATCTGTAGGAAAAATTATTATTTTACTCATTCCACTCCGTACTTTTTCTTTAGGCATAGCAACAATACTGTCTAATAGCACCTAAATCTTCTTAATCCCTGTTTAAAACACTTTCTTTTTATTTCTTAAGGGCACTAAAATTTTCAGTTATTTATAGCCGGTTTATCAACACCGTTGTCTGTCTGAATATTATGTCCTGTTCCTGTCTGTATCGACAGGTTAACCTCCATCTGTATTTTAAGTTGCATTATTGAGGACTCTCTACTGTTGTGTGTGTTAAAGACCTTGAGAGTCCCAGTCAGTACTTATTATTTCTATCCCCTACACCTCTGTGCTATACAGCATACCTGTATTTCTGCCACTGAGTAAAAAAGGCAGTAAAAGACTGGCTCCTGACCCTCAGGCCAAGTGACACCAACTGTGTTACATACACACAGCCACAAGTTACTCTCTGCTAGGTAAGAGCAGTGGGGAGAGTTTTACTTGTTTGAAATAAAACAAGGAGAGGATACTTGAAGTAAGCTCAGGAACCAGAGAGGTGCTTAAGATTATTTCCACGCTCTTTTTCTTCTTAAAAGTACAGATACAGCCTCTAATGTGCTAGAATTAAAAAGTATAGTAATGTGAAAGTTGGATTTAAGAGAACTGTTCACTTCCCTTTTTAGGAAAAACATTATTTCTTCTGCTTTGACCTTTGTAGAGTGGAAGCTGGAAAATAGCCCATGAAATAGTTGTACTACCTCCTAGATTTATCTCAACATTTTCCTTTTTTCCCTTTCATGGCCCCTCGATTTCTGAGTTTAAAAATATATGTCAGAAATTTAGTGATACCACTTGTTGCTGCAAAATTGCATCTATTAACACATGAATATATAAATAATCCATTTCTAAAGTATTATTAGACAGAACAGTCACTTCACAAGGGAAAAAATAATTCTTACAATTTCAGTTAAACATCATTCAAAATATTCTGTTGAAGCACACAGGTGGACAGGGGTTAACCACTTGGGTAAGGGCTTAAACAGCTGAGCCTTCAGGGAAACATATCTTTGCATTTAGAATATTTTGACTTTCAGTGTCATTTACCCTTCTAGGGGCCATTATGGGTTTAGTTTGTTTTTAAATTACTTCCCAGAAAACAGCTAAGAATGAGAAAGAAGCAAGATTCAAGCACTGAACAAATTGTTCAGATATTATTCTTACAATTTAAGAGTACTGTAATTTTACAACTATAAAGAAAATAACCACAGAATCCAATGGTGATACCTTCCTACTAACATTCCTGTAAAGCCTCTGAACCATTAACATAAAAAGACCATTCAAGTCAAACATGTTAAATTTGTTTTATACAAAAAAAGGATGAAGGAAAAAATGCTGTTCTGAGCCCACACCTAATCCCACTTATTTTGCAAAATACAGTGCAATAAAGCAAGGTCATGTTCTGAATTATTTCTTCAGCAGTTTGTAGACCCCCAAAAGCACTTTTTTTTAAAAAAAAGTCTCCCTAGGTATTTTAATCTTATTGGAACTGTTTGTTTCATTTGAATTTGAAAATAACTTCTGAAAAACTCTGCATGTGGCATTGCATACCATTCCTGAACTCTTTCAAGGGGGTGGTGGAAACTTCAGCGAAGGGAGTTAGGCAGGAGTCATACAAAGCTACACAGGATCTTTTTATTAGATTAACCTGCAATACAGATGATGACAAATAATCCACACTCTGGCAAATAAACCAAAGGAACAACAGGAAGAAATTAACACGAAGTCAGAATACTTAGTCTCTCTAAAAGCAATAGTCATCTCATTATTTTGATATCTTACATGTCCTCTTGGAAAGTTCTATGTAAATGTAAGTTTTGGGGAAAATTAGTATTTGGTTTATGTTTATGTGCGTACCTGGTGTTGTTAATGGATAGGGTGGGGAGCAGAGGGGGTGTAAATCTGAATCTCAAAGCTTTTCCTCTTAGATTCTGTGATTACCTTGCAAGTAAAGAACAAATTTTACCCTCAAAAAAAAAAATGCAGAGTAATTCAAAAACATCACAGTCATGATGTAAGCACGTCTGTCAGAAATATGTCAATACCTGCCTTGACTCACTGACATCTCCTGGACATCTGTGTGATGATACCAGCAAAGGTTTTTGATCTAATAGAATATATAACTATTTATGATGACAAAAGGCTATTCTGCTGTTTTATAACTATCTGAAAGATTTACAGAAGAAAGTTTTATTTTTAAAGTTAGTTTGACTTGAGAACAGCAAAAGTAGAGAGAGACTTTGAGGCACAGATCAGAGTTTTCTCATTAGCACACTCTGACAAGATTTTCAGTTTAATGATCAGCTCAGGTCTCTTCATCACTGGTAATTCCCTCCACTGCACCAAATCCAAAAGTGAGTCAAAACTTTGGCTTTGTCTTCATTAAAGCATCAGCTTACCATCCAATATTTAAAGAGAGGAACAATGCAAACAAATTTAAAAGCATCTGTGAGACAGCTCATGTAGTTAAGTGATGCTAAATGTCTTGCTGAATGAGGTTAGCTCCTGTTTTTACATTCCAGGAGATCATGAGCAATTACTAAGGGATTTGAGTAACATGGAGGGAAGATCTGTCTCCTTTCTCCTACTTTACATGCTAGTTCCCAAGCCGTCTCTGAGCACACATGAGCTTTTCTGCTTTACAAATTATTCCAGTTATTGCTCTGTGTGTGTGCTCTATGCATGTGTCCTATGCACCATAAAAAGTCAGAAGTACTTAAAGCTCTGAACGTGCAACAGTGCACTCTTCCACTCTAAATGTTCTGAAAGCAGCTTTCAATATTTTCTTTCCTTTGACCATCACAGGTTCAGAAAGTTTTCTTCCTACAGGGATCAGGAATAAGCTACAATCCCTCTTTGGTAATATACACTCTAGATCTTAATCACCTATTTATATAGACATTTCCTTTTTACAAATAATGTAGAGTGAAAGAGAGTAAATATTCATTTAAAACCCAAATGTTTATGTTTTGGAAAATGCCTGTTTACCAGAAATTCTTCAAACAGAATGATGTTCTCCAGCTGCAGGGAAGGTTTCCATTAAAATGCTTTTATATGCATTGGGTCCACTACTATAGCAGAGTGACCCTCTGCTGGGTAATGAGTGAATTAGGGTTTTGGGTTGCATCAAATCCTTCCTTCTATCTGTTACAGGAAGGCTGTGGTGGTGTAAATTAGCTGGTTAGCTGATGAAAGGATATGATAACACCACAAGGAATGCAAAACCTGTTGATCTCTATATACAATGTAATGATGGATGTTTCCTTCAGAAAAAGCCTTCTAAGAAAAAAAAAACTGCATATAGAGGATGCATAAGAGTACAGCAGCATGTGAGATAAGAAGTGCACTTCCTAACTCCTTTGCACTGTTTTCCCTGACACAGCCTAGGCACATGCCCACAGCTCAGCCTGGCTCACAGCAGTACCCTGGACTGATCATTCACTCCACATGATTTTCATATAGTGCCTTTCTAAAGAGGTTGCCTTGCCTTATGGCTGACTCACAGCCTACTACTTTACAGCTACCTCCACCACCCTGAAGGAGGCTAATATGCAAAAAACATCTGTCACATCACCGTTGCTCAGTAAATTTGGAGAAGAAGGCTAAAACTAAGCCACAGATAATGTGGAATATGCTTGCTGTCTCTTCTTTATGGGCATACCTGAGGCTCTGACTGCCTCCTCCAAATCCTTGATCTTTCTCTAAATCTAGCAGAGGTAATGTCTCCCTTTGCCACCCATCATTTAATGCTGTAATGTCTTCTGAACACCCCAACATGCATAGTTTCTTCTTGGCTGAGTGGTCTCCAGGACTGACTCATACTCTACCTTCTTACGAGGACCAACACAGTCTGTGTATGCCAGACTCATGGTGACCCAGGATGACGCCAAAAGCTGGAATCCATTTGATGACTTAAATTATTTCTTGCTAGTAAAATATTTAACAGGTCCAACAGATAATATTTGGTATATTTCCTGGAAGGGTTATGGGTGCATTCTTAAAGCCTGTAAATTACCAATGCTATTTTATAAAGCATTGATTAGTGAACCCTTCACATGGCTCTTAATGCTTTCACAGGAAGTCAGATTTTCTGATCCAAACCAAGATTAGTAACATGCAGAAAACTATTAATAATAAATACAGGTCTTCTTCTTCTGGTACAGGGAAGACAAGCACTTTTTCAAGCCAAAAGATGAGGAATTTATATCTGTTGTGCTGCTTAGTGAAACCAAACTCAGGTATGCTTTAAGTAATGATGAACTGACTTTTTTTGTGTATGGTGAAGGAGAAAATTACACAATAGTCAAAGAAGTAGAAATGAAAATAACTTTGTGGAATATTGCTTATTACTTGCTTGCTATGAAGAACTAAAATATTAAGCTGCAAAACATGAGCCATGTGTGCCTATCAGAAACTGACTGCTACTACTTACCACGGGTTAGCAGTACCTTAATCCTAGTGAAACCATTAAAGACACTATTCAAGGAAACAACTAACAGTGAGCAGTTCTCATTGTAAAATATTATTTCTCACTTAACATAAAAATTATAAGATAAATACTTTAAGCAATACTTTAAGGCCTGGGTTTATGTTTTTTTTCAATTTTACTTAAATTATTTTATCTCAAGCTTATTTATATTCATTTAATTTCTTCATATTACAAGATGTGATTCAATTCCTAAAGCCCAACACTCTTCTGACTAAACTTAGACCCATTCTAACCTGTGAACCGTTCCTCTTTATAAATCCCTCTATTCTTTTATCCATAATGTTATTTTGGTAGTCTGTCTTGTGAGTCAGGGCAGTGTAATGCACTTTCTAGTGTTGTTATCAGAATTTCTCCCTCTTCTTTTACAAGATTTCTAGTTAAATACATTTGATATTAAAAATCCTTATGTTGAGGATTATGACTTGGTAAAAAAAATGTTTGGGTTGCCATAGAAAATATGAAGGTGGTCCTTCATATTCGTATTCAGTTCACCACAAAACTGTTAATCTATGTTAATTCATATGTAAGAATCTGAGTTGAAACTGGTTTCCCTCCTTTTCTTTGTCCAGTCTCCAAAGAAATGCAATCACTTAGGGCTCCTGATGGATTAGGGCAGATGCAAAAATGAAGACTCACCAAATGCTGCTCTTATATAGGCATGGTACAGGGGAGAAACCAGAAATATTTTGTTTATATAATATATTGTTTGAGCACAGCTTTGACCAGTCCTCCCCTCTCATGCTTTTCCAAGAACAGAGGCATCATCTCATTGACAAAGTCAGAGCTATCAGAAAAGTCAGTTAAAAATATCAAAAGTCTGACAATTAGGGTGACTGAGCTAAAGACAGTAGGTCTGAAGAGCCCTACTCCCCATCCAGTGCTCTCTCTCCTCTGCTGGCTGTTTTTTTTTTCCTTCTACAGATTAACCCTCTTCTGTCAAAAGAAGACTAGCTCCAAATTCTCCTCCTAAACTAACAACAGTGAGTAGAGCCATAGCACAAGGTCAGGGCAGAGTGGACATGGCAGCAGGATATAGGCTTTAGGCTTCATCTTTTCTAAACAGAGACTTTATATTGTTCCTGAAAGGGAAAGAAAGCCACATGGATTAGTACAGGGGAGCTGCTGTTCTGTGAGCAGCAGAAGGGAAAAAAAATGCTAAGGTGTAAGCAGCTATAGCACAAGTGGGTTTGTTTCCTTTGCTTGATTTGTTTATTTTGCTACAGTCCCCTCTGTCTTGACCTCCTTGTTACAAAGCTACATGGTCTGGCTTTGTGGCAGTTCTAGTCGTATGAAGAGCCCTGTTTTATGTGACCACCCAAGAGACCCACAAATCAAATTCCCCTTTAAGAACTTTACTTTATAAAAGACAAAAAAAGAAAAAAAAAAAAAAAAAGAAAAAAAACACCTTGGAAACCATGACATGTCTCTTAAAAATAAACATCTAATAAGAAGCAAATTTCTTATTTCAATTAACATTTAACTGAATTTCGTGGCTGTATAACCAAAAACTGGAAAAGATTTTTGAAAGGAGATCTACTTGAATGATTTTTCTTGGAAATGTGGTTTCCTAATAACTGAGCTTTTCCCTGTGGTATAGCAAGGCAGATACCCTCAAAACAGAGGCACTTAAACCTGTGGGAAATTCCAGAAATTTTCAGTCAACACAAATGGTTTACCAGAAAAACTTTTTAGCCAAGCATGTCAAGTGCTGGACACTGAAGTGTAACAGAGGTAGGAATTCTACTGGCAATTCCATTGAATATTTAAGATATTCTATTTTGGTCCATTCAAAAAGATCCATGATCTATTTTGTTTACCAGAGACAGTGGAGCAGTTCTGCTTCCTCTTAAGAAAATGTGGCTATATTTTGTGTCCTGTGTGAGAGAAAATAAAACCTTCCTGTCCTAAATCCTCAGATCTAAAAGGTTAATAATTTAACAATACAGAACATAAAGAAGATGCAGAATATTGTGTTGTTATTTTAGGTAAACAAATAAGTACTGAGCATAAATACTACCTGCTGGGAACTAATACTAACCAGTTTGTTCCTTCATTTGAGGAAGTATTCATTCTTTCAAAAAGTTTTTGTGGTATAAAAATCTTCTCATACTTCTAAAATATAAATGCTTCTGTGGCCCCCCTCAAAGAAAAGAAAATATTCTCTAAATAGTCAGCATTCATTAGGTCTAAACTTTTGCTACTCATAAGAGTGTTTCCTACATGAATGGCTGGTTTTTATCAGACACCTGTAGTCGTGTGGTTTTGGTTCTTTACTGTCATCTATGGCATTTTTCTCTTCTAATTGACAGAGAAAGTACTTGCTGGAGAACACCCCTCAGATTCCCTTTACTATGTCCTTTTTATTCTTCTTTTACATATTGCAAACTGATATTCTAAGTGTGCTCCTTCCTGATCTCTGTTTCATGAGAGGGGCAGAGCTTGCAATCAAATAGGTGCAAATTACCCCAGCTGCCTGGCTAGACTCTGAGGCTACCAGCTCTAAATGATCACTTGTGTGTGGCTTGTGCTCCAGCAATGGGTAAAATGCATCTGTCATTTCTTGCACTAACAATTCTTGTAATGAGTAAGGTAGTTATTGATGCCTGACAATATCAAGCAAATTCTTTGTGATTGCATCTCCAACCTTATTTATAAGGATCCAGAACAATTAGTAAATCTCTGGCGCCCACTGTTCCTGGATAACCTGTGTTAAAGGAGCAGGGCGGGGGTAGAGATATGAAATAAAAGAAAATATTAGCTGTGTCTTTTTCGCTGCTACTTTTTAGTACAGTGCCTCTGAATTCTTCTAGCTTGTATCCATCTTCTTGCTGTTAGACTTAATCATTAATTATGAGGTATAGCTGCTTTTAAGAAGGTTTTCTTACGGAGATCAATAACTCCCTTTGCATACTGCACATTTACTGTAAGTGCCTTCCTGCCTAGACCCCAGAGAAGGCCAGCTCAGTTACTGTGGAGACCTAAATGCATTCAGGAAAGGGATTAGGTGCTGATTGGTACAGACAGTCAATTAGTACTTCAAAGGGAAGCTGACTCCCTGTTTTAAACACATAGAACATGGGATAAAAAATTGTAGTTTGATGTCTTGTAATCTCTGTTTTTTCAGCGTTGACCAGGACAGCATGATATTGGAAGCTTTCTCGGAAGTTAAAAGAGTCCTGCATTGGTTCCTAATGGAATGGAAGCACTAAGAGAAACATTGACATTGTGTGATCTGTACACACTAGCTTTTCTAAACTATTTCAGGCTGCAGTGACTCTCTGGGACTCTGTCTGTTCAAGTCAAAAGTATTTTTAATCTCTGTGATGTGCTGATCAAACCTTGAACTGTCAGGTCAAATTATTTCCACAAAACCAGCTCTATTTATGATTAATTAAAATTTCTTCTTGATTGCATACAGTCCTTTTTAATGTATAATCCCTTCATTGTGTAGTGATTCGGGGTTCGGGCCCAATCCCCAAAATATGAAAGCAAATTATTTCAGTGCATGTTATGCCTATGCTGAGATGTAGTAAGTTCCCCCATTTGATAAAGGAAATAAAAGGCAGAAAACTAAGCTGATAACAAGTAAACCAATATACTGTAAAGGAAGAGTTTGATTCATGGTGACAATATAACTGCAAAGCCATTATGTATATTGGATTAAAACTTTTGCCCTTTAAAGGATTCACTATATGCCAGCTTTGCAATGCGCTGATGGTTGTGGTTATATTTTCAAGTTTTGGCCTCCATTCTTCTCAAAGTAGCAAAACATCAGATCACTTTGCAACTGCAAACAACAATATTCAGGATATTATTTTATCTATTATATACAGTATATACTTTATTTTTGTTAAAATGAGTAATATAAAGAATAACTAGAATTATTTGAGTACATGACAGTTAAAATATTATATATTATTCTTTTTTTATTATTAAATTATTAAAAACTCTTCCTTCTCCTTCTCCTCCTTCTTCTTCTCCTCCTTCATCTTCTCTGTCTTCCTCTTTTTGTTCCGTAAATATAAGGGAATTCCTGCCCAAATTAGACTAAGAATGAAAACAAGAGAGCACAATCTCAGATGAAATTCAAAAGTTCAATTACAGTATCCAAATAGGGAGGGGAGGAGTGCTAGATTTATTTCACCTAACTTTAGACAACTAAAATTTACTCTGTGTGAGCCAGTTACTATGTATGAAAAGCTTTACAGGTGGTGTAAGAAATACACACTCTTAGGGAGGCATTTTGTTGAGATATTTTAGATATATGCATTGGAATGAAAGGTTGATCTTGGAAGTGTTAAAAAAGTCATCTGTGTTTTATCAGATATATTCAATCAGAAAATGATTATCATGAAGTTCATATATGGTACATGAAGCTCAGTAAATTACACACAAACATAATTTATCTTATTTTGAACTGCCTTCAGCATAGACTAGTCTCTGAGTTTCTTGTAAGAGAAACCTACAACGATAAACATTTTCATTTGCACTTGTTTCCTATTTAGTGTACTGAACACAAGAGATTTTTCAGTAACTGCAAATATATTAATAATTACGTATAAGAACTGGTTGTATATTGCTCACAGGATGTTTCAAAAGTATATTGGACAAAACTCTGTATTAGGAGAATGCATTTTAGACAACTTATTTCATATCCATTAGCCTAGAAAAATAAGAGAAAATTATATTTCCCATCCAATGTGCAAACTAGATGTTACATTTTCATAGCCTTGACACTGTTTTGCTCTGAGTATGCTAAACTTTGTTGATACAGATCTGCTGCTCTGTCTGTGTGTTCCTATCAACATTTCCAGCTCATTTGTAGAGGTTTTCTTCCTTTGAAACGTTTCTTCCTTTTTAGTTCAGAGTTCACCAATATGACATCTTAGCAGTTTCCGTGTCTTTATATGCATACTTTCCAGCCTAGCCCAGGGGAAACTATTCCTCAGTGTAACAGCCAGCATGGTATATAGCACAGATAATGTTGTAAGAGTTACACCCTAGAATGCTCAGGAGTGGAATAGAGGTTCTGATGCTTTCTGGTTTTCAGTTACAACGTCACACTGTGGGTGCATTATGTTTCTGGGTTTTGTTTCTGTCACTATGTAACAGTATAACTTGGAATTTTAATTGCTCCCAAATCCTACCGTTACCTATATCCAGTGCCAGCGCTGTGATAGCACTGTGATAACATGTTCTAAAGGGCAGAAACAAATAAGCATCTTTTCGCTGATGAAAAGCTAAAATGTACATCAACACTTCTCTTGTGATACTGAGCTCAACTGTCAAAGAATTTTACCTAAAAGATAGGACTCACTATACAACTTAGAAACAATTCTTGAAGTACGCGGTGCAACCAGTTCTCAGAATGACTATGGAAACTAAAAAGCTATCTAACTTTCAGTATATTCATTTCCACCTTTGACAAATGCTATTTTGTTTCTCTTTCATCCTCATTTGTTTAATACAGAAAGAAAAGAACAAAAAAAGGTACCCAAAGGTTTAAAGTAGCAGTTTTGTCTGTGCCTTTAAAAGCAAAGAGCATATTTAAATAATTAAAAAATAAATTCCTGATATAGTAACACACAAAAAAAAACCAAAAAAAAAAAAAAAAAAAAAAACCAGAGGAAAAAGGTTACAAAAGGTTAGAAAGCCATACTTCATCTAATTTGGGTCCTGGTTAAAGGACAAGATAAGTACATAAAGTGACTTAACTGTATCTGACACATGAAAAAGAATGAACATTTTTAGTGACAACACTTAGATTAAAAAATACTTCTATAAACCTTAAAAAAAACCCAAAAATAAAGAACTTTATAAAACTGTAAAACTGCTGACACATTTACATTTAATCCAGCAACAATATTTTTTGTTACATAGTAAGTCTGCTGAGATTTGTGCCCCAAGTTCCCATATTGGTCTGATAAACCTAGATAAATCTGTTTCCCACAGCTCTTACAGGAGCTGCACCACAGATAAGAAATTTAGCCAATAATGCCTGTAGGTCTGTCATGGAGAATGCTACACAAGCACTCATGCTATTGTAGAACCAGTATCATCTTTCATCTTTCATGGATGTACACAGGCCAACCTGTCCCCCTTCTCTGCTTCCAGCCCCTGAAAATAATCTCTATGCTGCTAAAATACCACAGCCCAGGGAAAAAGATGCCTAATTATTCAAACTGCCACACCAGAGTCCTCCCTCCTATTTCCACCTTGGACTGTTTACTTCCAAAAGCCATATGAGAAGACTATATGAAAATTATTATGCCCAATTAAGAAGCCAGACTCTAAATGTGTCTACATTTACTGACTCATGCCTATTTTATTTTTTTTTTTCCATTTCTGGTTCTGGTCCTCTTTTCAGGGCACATTCTGAAATACAGCTTTATCACATTGTCTTGTACTTCTTCTATTTTTAATATCTCTGGAGGTATTCAGAAATCATCTGGACACAATCTTGAGTAACAGTGTTTGTTCTTGGGGAATGAGCAGGGAGTTAGACTAGGTAACCTCCTGTGGTCCCTTCCAACTTTACCTGTTCTGTGACTCTGTGATTCCATAACACATAGATGAAAGTGTCCAAATCTCCCCTCACAATGAAACTGGGGCCTGACTGAAGTGTGTATGTGTGTCCAACCACTCATTCTAAGCAGGAAATCCTAGCTGATCTAGGATTTATTAAACTTACTTAAGAGGATTGTAGTCCTGGTAAGCTGTTTCCCAAGTATGAAGCAGTTTTAAGAAGTAATTTTCATCTGAGAAATAAATGAAGCTGAGATGTCAAGAAGTATGATTTCAGTACAATGCGTAAGGTGACTGCTTCTTCATACCAGCTTTTTTAAGTGTAACTCTCCTGATAGGGTTTCATTAGTATTTTGTGAGAGAAATTATTTCAGTGTCCATTCTGCCTGTATAATACACTTCTTAGCTCAGTCAGTGGTTCTGAATTGGCTCTTTCCTCCTTAGCTTGATGCACTTTCTGAACAGAATCAAAAATGTAGTTTAATATTGTCATTAACTCATAAATCATAAGAGTAGAAGGACCATTTGCTCTTCTGCCAAGAGCTCTATTCTCAGCAACATTCACCTCATCCAACCAATGGTGACACCAATTTCATGGCAGTAAGAATCTAGCTGGGTAGTTTAAGTTTTTCACTTCTCATACAAAGGCCTTACATGAAAAGAGAGACTTCTCAGAGTCAGACAGAGTCAGACAGATTAATCTTCTCATAGCTTCCCTTTTTCAAAACTCTATAAAAAGTTCTGCAGCATCCTGAGTTTGTGGCTTCACTGGGAATTCCACACTCTCCAAATTATAATCCCACATTAATATTCATGAGTTCTTAATTGCCCTGCAACTTGTACCTACACTCTTGATATCCACTAATGTTTCTAGGGAGACTAATAGCAGTAAATTAATTAACTATAAGGTTAGATAAAATTATGTCTATCCCCCCACCTCCCAGCAAAATAAAGCCAGGGCAGTTTTATGGAAAAGATTCTAGGCTGTTTCATGAACAAGATACAAAGATTGTCCCTAAACCAGGACAATCATCATGCAAAATAGATTTAATTTTTTAGTCCAGTTATCATGTAAAATGGATTTATGTTGAGAGCACAAGCAGGCAGACTTTCTGAATTATTCACAGTATTTCTTTGTGTTCCATGAGTTTTATTGCAAAGCTCTAGCTCCACACAAGCTAACAGTGGAAACTAAAGAAAGGCACACTGCAGTGACATCTCTTCTGACTTTGAATAAGAATTTTGGTTTGAAAGGACCGTGACTGCATTTAAGCACCATTAACTGCCCGAGCCTGAATTAATTTGAGGGTCTCAAAACTGCACTGCATTCTGTGGTGGATATGACCCTAAATATGTAAATGTATTTCTATTTTTTTAAGCCTAACATTCAGTTGTCCTGTTATTCAAAATATCCCTGGTTAGACCACTGAACATTGGAATTCCCATTTTTTTTTCCTAGTGGCCAGATCTATACCCATCTGAACTGCTGAACTGTTCAAAATCAAGTCCCAGCAAGATTAACAAAACAGACATTTCTGTGAGTTGCACAATTTTAGAAATGAATCAGTGAGCACATGTCCAATACAAAAAATCCACTAGAGACTGCTCAAGAAATAGGCTATCAAGTTTAAATCCCCAGACCACTTGAAGAATTTCTTTCACTTGGAACTGGGTCTAGAAATGTTAGCATGGAGTCTGTTGAAATTTGCTGAGGAGCGATAAGTAAAAACCTTTTCTATACTATGTTTCCCTGTGGATGGGACCTCATAACACACAGGCAGGGGTCCAACATGCACTTCAGCTGAACTCCTGTGTTTGCACATCCAGTTGTTTCTACTTCCTCGGCACGTATCTTTGCAGATTTAAACACTTGTGTATCTTGTATTGGAGTTAAGGATCCCAGTATGCCGACATTATATGGCAGTGGCATATTCCCCTGATGTGTTCCAGGACATCAGAGCCCCCATGCTGCACAGCAACTAATGAAGCTGGAACCTGTGATATTTGTGAGCAACAGAATCACATAACCTGATGGGTGGGATCTCACAGGAAACATACTCCAGTTTATTGCACAAAGAATCACCTCTGTTTAGCCGAATCTGTTCCTCTGCAGGTACACAGTGGTGGGACCTTCTTTTCTTGTAGATTAAATGATCTCTGTCTCCAAAAGAAAAGAAGACTGACTTTTTGAGAGTAATTTAATTTTTTTTCTCCATGGATGACCTTGATTACTCTGTCTGTTGGGGTGTGTATGTGACCACATTGAGGATTCCTGCCTTGCCTGATGCTGAGTTTAGTTGTCTTTAATCCCAGCTCCAGCTCTTCTGGCTAGTGCTCTAACCCCTGCACTTTAAGCTGAAAGGCCAGCCCCAAAGTGCCCTTTTCCACATAGCATGTGGAGTTTTGGACAAAATTCACTCAGCAAACAGGCTCCACATGAACATAATCTACTGGCATTTCCTTCTTCTTTCCATCAATGAACAAAGAGGGAGGCATTTAAATAAGATAGGATGCATCCTAAAAATACCATCTTTGGATTTTTATCAGACACAGAAAAGTCACTGATATTGTGTTGTGTTGCAAGAAAGATTTATGTCTCTAACAACTTCACAATGTCTCTAGTAGATTTATTTTAATATAAAGAAATGAAATCTGGTCAGCACCTCAATATAATGGGTTTTATTTCCTTCAAGCACCAGTTACCATAGCATCATTACTGTTAATATACTTCATTGTTGTTATGCAAGAAGAGCGTGACAGATTTTGAGGTATGACAGTTTCAGGGATGAGATGGTTTCTGGGAGTTTGGGGTGGTTTTGGTGTTTTATTTTGTTTTTGTTTTTGGTTTTTTTTGTTTTGGGGAAAGTTCTTTAGGGTTTGTTTTGTTTAGGGGGTTTTGGGGAGCTTTTTGTGTTTTGTTTTTGCTGAGAGACATCTTTGTTACTAAAAACCAATTTTTAGTTTTTCTTCTTCTGTGCTTGAAACATTGCTGTACTCATGATGCACAATGAGTATTTCCAAAGGACTGAACTAAAATTTAACTACACAGGTCTCATTTGATTCAATGGAAAGTGTGCAGCTTAATTCTATGCAGTCCATTTAACATTAAGAACATGTTTTTCACCCAGTTAGCATTTCAGTAAAGCAGATTTGGGAACAACTTTGTGACAATCTCTGTAAATCCTAGCAACCAATTCTTAGTTAAGCAGATGCCTTCTAAAGAGGGCCATTAAAACTTTATGTACTTCTTTTAGAGATTTTCATATTTTTAAAATTAAGAAATTCTGATGTGCATTTCTCATCTGCTAAACATCAATTTCTGATTCATAATCCCTCTGCAAACAACAGGATTATTGATTACAAAACCTCCCACAAGCCATTTTTGCCAGTGTATTTTCTATGAAAACGTGGAAAAAAAACCCAAATGCCAAAAAATGTTGACTTGGAAATGAGCCACCTTTATTTTAAGGGTTTTTTTGCAGTTGGCATGTTGTCCCAGCAACCTAGGTTCTTACTGTCTGGCAGAAGAGAGATTTCTTTGGTTCCATCATGTTACAAAGCTGAAAAAAGGAAAAGAGAGACAAGCAATGAAAATTCACCATTTTCATTATTCAAATATGTGAATTACCCTGAGCTGCAGCCAAGCCATGGGGCTAACCCACAGTGTTCTTCAACACCTATTCAAACCCTTCAGTGCTGCAATACTTCATTTCCATTAATTAAATAATTACACCAAACCCTCTGTAAAGATAGTGTTCAACTGAATTCAGGCATTCCAAAATAGTTATTCAATAAAGCTTAAGCTCATATTATTATGCCATGAATTGACAAAGATCTTTTTTATTTCCCTTAGCAGAGGTATTTTAAAAGCCCCCCCCCTTGAAAACAAAAAAAAGGAACAAAAAAAAAACCCCAAATGTGAAAACTAACCCCAAAATCATAATTGATGATGTTTCACATAATGAAAAAACAGAACATTTGTGTCCAAAAATCTTAGTTCTTTATTTAATAGCAAAGTTTTTATTAAAAACTAATACAATTAATACACCATAAAGATGAAGCCTTATGAAGTTTAAAAAATTATTTCCCTTGCTTATATAACATGAATCCCATCATTATTAGTAGAAGAAGGTGGTGTTTGAGCAAGTTTATTTAACAAGATTACATTTTATCCTTTTTTTTTTTTTTATGGTCCACCTTTGGTGCATATGATCACAAAACACTTTGATTTCTGTCAGTCACATAGGTCAGAAAAAAAGAGCAATGATGGCTGAGAGAAGCAGCAGCATAAACCAATTCCTTAAATGACCAGATGAAAGGAATTGACAGGAAAGGGGAGAAAGGAATCTGCAAACATATACAGAAGGAAGAAACAGAAGATATATGTGCCTTGCAATAGGGTAAGTAATGGAAATCAAAGGAGTGGTCTATGTGATGTGCAGGATTTTAGATCTGTTCTTCAGTCTCTAATGCTCTCATCTATCTAGATATATGACACTAACATAGGGCAGCCAAAATATCTTTGTGCAGCTGGAAAATCAGAGATGGAGGATGTCAGACAGTAGAGGTCACAGTGGCATAGCTTACAAAAAATACAGGGAAGATTGTATACTAACTCACAGCTATCCAACACCCACTGTGAAAATGGGGAGGAGCTGTGTCCAGCCAGAGAAGAAAGTTTGTTTCACTTACTATAGTATTTCATGTTATCCAGCATTTTTTTCTACTAGATGTGTCTAAGAGCTAATGGAGATTTTGATAGAAATGGAGGACAGAAAAACCTAAAATAAGATAATGGATTATATTTATAGGCAGTTTGGTGAATTTAAGCATGTCTAGGGAATGAAGAAGTGATATAAACTGTGACACCAGATGTGATATTAGATGTGAACACCATTCTCTGGTGTACAAAGTTTTACACCTGTTACCATAATCTGAATTAAAAACACTTCTCTTTATGCAAAATATGCCAAGTTTTTTACAGTAATGTATTCCTCTTACAGAGTTTTTACTTTCATCTCTGTCAAACTGTAAAATCTAGATGAACATAGAATAAAGAGCACAGGCCAGAAAAAGAGGAAGGAACTATTAATGATTATGGGAGAGACATAAGAGACACAGAATTCCCTCTGTCATGTAAACCATGAGGCATTTGAAAATCCTTTTATACTAAGAGAAAGCTGGAAGTTTGAGCATATATCTAATGTATTATTGTGAGAAAGCATAGTTACAGAATAGTGATGACAGAAGGTTGGTAAAACATGTAAGTACTGAAGGAGAAATTACTGAATGGAATGAAAGTTTGAATCACATGAGGAAATCAACAGCTAGGAGGACATCAGTTATTTCAGAGAGTACTGTGAAATAAAGTACCATGAAGTATGTAATAAGCATGCATCTTTTGTCACAGGCCCCTTCCCCTCCCTTCCCTTCACCTTCCCTTCCCTTCATCTTCCCTTCCCTTCCCTTCCCTTCCCTTCCCTTCCCTTCCCTTCCCATAATTTTTTTTATCCTGTTGTATTTCTTAGTATCTTAGAGAGTATCTTACTCTGTCTTCATTCTTAGTTACATTAAAATAGAGAGCCTGCCTTGCATATCTGGATAGATACAATGCATTTAAATTGGATTTTTTTAGGCAATGTATTGAATTTCAGCTTCATGGCTAGGTTTGATTTAAGTCATTGCAATGAAACTACAGAAAAAACTTGTTTGCTCCTATTGCTCCATGCTTCCTGCTAAACACTCAATGTTTCACTGGATCATGTTGTTTCTTATTCAAAAGAATTGTATAGGGCTATTGTTCTCTTTAAAACAGTTTTCTTCCCAGGGACAGATGCATTTCAAAAATGAGTGGAGTGATCCACTGAGAAAATTATTGCTGATATGCGGCCCTCAGTTTACCGACTAGATCATCATTCTTTTTTATGATGATTTGAAGCAATCAGATTGCTGTCTGAACAGCCTGATAATAACAGTTAGGTTCAGTTCAACTCTATGAAAGGTTGAACTGAACCTTGTTTCTGTGAAACAGATGCAAAAGTGCACACTCCACCTAGAACAGAGAGTTTCTGTCATATACTGCGATAATCAATTCAATTAATTTTATTCCATCCCACCCAAAAGAGAATAAATTCCATCAGCTTGCTGCAAGTCTATCACACTAGGCATTTTGAATAGATTGTTAGAACTACTGCCATTTCTTTCGTGAAGATTTCCTGTTTTCAACAGTCTCCTCTTCTTTCAAAATAACTTAGTCCAATATGAATCAAAAAAGTCCACCACCTCCACAAGGCAGCATCGGAGAAATTGGAGGTAATTTATGATTTTAAAATTGGAAAGAAAAAGCAGAGGAAAAGGTGGAGTTCTGGGAATGAATAACTGTGTGGGAAGATGCAGAAATTCCAAAGATCATCTCTGCCACAGATGGGGAGGAATGCAGGAGCACAGATAAAGAGACATAAGAGAAGATAAGGATGTTGACCCTGCTGTAAGAGAAAAAATGACCAAAGTTCATTGTTCCACCCTTTCCCTTTTTTTTTTTTTAATTGACAAGGGCTTTTTCATGCTTCTTTATAAATGCATGCAAAATGTCTTACACATTATAAAGTATTTTGCAATTACATCCTAAATGAAGACTAAGTATGCTAAATTCGTGCTCTGCTACACAAATTAGTATTGAAAAATGTGAAAACAGTTGCAATTACAATTCTCAACAACCAGATAATACCAAGCATGAAGAATGGGAGTCTCTTTTTGTACTTGGATCCCATCCCCTTAACTCAGATACTTAAAAAAGTTATAATTTCACCCTGAGTTTGCCTTATTACTCAAGGAAAAAGACAGATAAATTGATTACTAAATTAAATGTATAGGGAGCACTTTAACTCTCCATGTTTAAAAATACTGATGTTTTACGTGAAAATTTTGAAGTGGAAGCATATTCAGGTACAGCCTTGATTTTAAAAGAACAGTTAGGCAGACAAATATTATAGAGCTGATCATCACTCTTGTGTTTTGCTCTTGAGCTGTAAGGCTGCGGGCAGCAAAAAATCCCAGGGTCATGATTAGAAGGGTAATATGAAAGATTTTGACATTTTGAGATTTTGTGGCTTATAAATGTTCTTTATGATGTAAGCAAGGCAGAAATCATGGCAAAATAATTTATACATGGAAAGCAGTGGGCAATTTCATAAGTCCTTCAACCCTTTAAGGTATTTTTTTTAATTTTAAAAATCATTTATACTTTTTGTCCTGTGAAAAGCCAGCATTTGTAGAAGCTGATTGATTTTTTTATTTCTTGAAATTTTAATAAAATATTATGCGATATAAATGCCTTATTGTGTATATTATTTATTGATTTAGATACACTTTCTTCCTTTGAATCCTTACTAAACATATCTGTTGTTTTCTGAATTGATTTTGCTGTCTCAGCCACCTTGAGGCATAGACACTTTTTTGGCTTCCATCTGAATGAACAATTTCCTAGTTAGACACACTGGATTTGGAGTTGGGTCAATAAAAGCTTCACTGTGTCCTTTCTCTTTCCTCACACAGCTCACAAAAGAGAACTAAATTCCATTCATCCTTTCACTGGCCACTGTGGAATCTTTAGCAGTGCAATTCTGGCTGGGATGAGGAAACATGGCAAGAAATTGGAAGAAACACAAATAAGAATTCTTTACTTCCCATGCTCACTGCCCTGAAGATTTGCTGCCACTGGGAATGCATGTGAATTTCCTGGACTATTTCCTTTAACTGTTTGTCTCTGGCAGTGAATTACTTTGGAAGTATAATACATTAGATATCAAAAGACGATTTAGCTTAATCCTGCTGATTCTGATGTGGCTAACTCTTAAGTTATTTGCAAAAAAAAAAGACCATTTTGAGTGGTTCTTGGCAATATGAGCACAAAGGATCATTGAACAGTTTTCATGCAAAGAATAATTCTAACTTTTGGATAACATAACCTTAACCACAGTTTAATAAAATGTTTTCACTCTAGTTTTTGTGGACAGATGAAGATTTCAAAGATTCTGGATTGTTTGCAAGAATGTACCAATGCAGTAAAATTTACTTGGCTCTTGCATTTTACTTTCTTTTCTTATGTTAAATTATGCATTTATAGATATTCTATTCAAAGTAAAAACTGCTAAGATAGGAAGATATCAATTTAAATTTTACAAATTTCCAAAATAATTTCTGTCTTCAATTTTATGCTTCTCCATCAGCTTATGTATATACATGTATGTATCAGCTCTGTCCTTGCATTCTTTAAGACTTTTTCTTCCATCTTTTTCATGTTGATGCCACATGTACATAAACAGAAGATATTAAAAAAATCATTATGCAGCATAGAAGTAGTCTTCCTATAAATTTAATCATATCAATAATTTTCCCATAAATCTTTATGTGAGCATGTATCAGACATGCAGATGCATGGGTGTGCATATAAAATCCTTTTAGGTGTAAATCTAGGACTCACCTAAGGCCAGACTGTTGTGTTATGTGACACAGTAAAGCAGCCCAGGAGATCTACTGGAAGGGAAAAAAAAGGATGACCAAAAACCTCAGCAACTCTCCCTGGATCCTGACAATACACAGGAAAGCAAGATTTTCTGTACAGTTTCTATGTGCAGTTATAATAGAGATCAGTGTGGTTCACTGTATTATTCTGACCTGCCCATCCCTAATGGGGAAACTAAGTACTCACAGCAAGGTTGAGTGCAGACCATCTACTCATGCTCTCTGCCCACAGGAAGAGGTGCAGAGAACTCTCTGCTGCAAAGAAGTGCTGTAAAATAGTCAAAGAATTTCAGTTTCAAAATGAGGATATACAAAACCATCCCACATGTCATTTGTGGAACAAAAATCAACAGAAGAAATTGAATTAAAGCATGACTTTTAATACTGAAAAAAATATCTATTTGCATCATGCTAACATACTAATCCTCTGATTAAGAAAGACACGAACAACAGGAGTCACCTTATTGCTGACATTTTGAACATTTTCTTTCATCACCTTTGATATGAGCTCTCTTTTATTGGGATTTCCAGTCCATTAGATAAATCACCAAATAATGTCTGTGTCACAGCACTTCTACTGAGTGAAGACTATTTAATATTAACTTGTTAAACTAGCTGTAGAGTCCAAGTTTTATTTCTTCTTCTTTTTCACATTTTATGACAAAAAAACACCCCACTTTGAATAAGAATAGGTCTTTGAGAGGCTACTGCAAGGTTATATTCTGCTGCAGAGCTTATATTCTTAGTTTACTGAAATTCTTGTAGTATCATTTCTTGATTTTAATTAGGACAGAGAGGATGATTCTGAATTTGAAAGGAGAAGGCAGGAAGAAGAAGGGATAAAAATACTATTGTTTTGGGGTTTCATGCCCTTCTGCTTATTAAGTAAACAACAGATCTGTAAGAGGTAGAAATAAATAATTCATATCAAATAATCTTACACAAGTAAATTTCAGGAAAGTAAATGTTAAAGAATCCTTAAAATGCAAGATCAAAAATGGAATATGACATGGATTCTAGATTAATTGTTTTTAAATCTTTGTATAAGAAATCAGTTCACGTGGTTTACTGGAAGAACAAGGGCTCCAAGGGGTTTCTCAAGTATAAGAAAGGTGTGAGTAGGAAGGGCAGCAGGACCTGCAGGACCAGGATATAGTAAAAACCCATATACAACTGGAAAAAGAAAAAATATCCTGAATTAAGTGATGATGATCAGATAATGGTAAAGTTATACTACAAAGAAAAATAAAAGCAAATACATTTTTAATAATTTTTATTTTAATAAGAAAATTCTTGAAAAAGTTGGGAAATCAGTGACAGTTGAGAGGATTTGTAAAGTTTAAAAACATGTCTGAAAAAGAATCTTGGAGCTACTTTAAATCACAGATTGAAAGCCAATACATGTACTACAAGTAGAGAGAAAATGTTTGAGAGAAAAAGATGCAAGACCTAAATAGATAGCTATTCATCCATGCTGAGAATCATTTAGTAACCAAGGAGAGAATAAAGTCTTCTGTGTGATGTTTCTCTGCAGCTGTTGAGATGTGGGTAAATGCTACATTGCTGAAAATAGATATCCTTTTATCCATTTCTGACCTTGATCACATCAATGCAAAATAAAAGCATTTACTGGAGTAAGTTGGGAGTTTATGTGGAGCAGCAAGAACAGACTGACTAAACAGAAAGATATGTCTTGAAGGTCAGAATATGTAGGGGAAAAGTAAGACTTGCCAACTATCAAGCTGAGCTGGAGCTTGCAGAGGAAATTAAAACAAACAGTAAAAAGATTTTTAGCCACAAAAATAAAAAAGAGAACAAAGAAGGAGGAAGTGGTATGGTAATTCAGCAAGTATAGGGGCAAAGCTTAAAGTTAATTTAGATAGTGCCAAAAAAAACTCTCGACGCAGATTTCAGTAACTACAAATGATGTAGTACATGGAGGGGAAGTCAAGGGGCTAATGGAAATAAGAGCATGAAAATGGAAAATGCCATAATTGAGGAGGAAACAACATTGAAAGAGCTTAATGCACTGAGGTCAGTGAGCAAATTATCTCCAGCACTGGATTTTGGCTCATGTAATTATGAATCCAGAAGCAAAGCTCTTTTATGCATTTACCAAGTCAGACCCACACACTAAAGAATAGTACACTTCAGCAGATTTTTAAGATAGATATTTCAGTGCCTGAATGTAAAGGTACTGTCTCAGGAACTTCAGAAACAGAAACCTTCAGTAGGAAGGAACCTCCAATAAGGACAATATAGTTCAGTTAGAGATGGTTTGGTAGAATACAGAATACACAGAAAATAAAATTTAGAAGAACTAAAGTTGTCCAGCTGGCACAAGACTGACACTCTTAAGCAAAGGCTAACACTCTTGTGAATATCTAGTCTTGCCTGGAACAGTGACTGGATTGCATGTGATGAGAGGACATAAATTCCTAAAATGTGGTGTGATTCACCAGATTAACGGAATTGTAGGATCACAGAATCATTTAAGTTGGAATGGACCTATAGGATCATGGAGTCCAACCCAGCAGTGCTGAGTCCACCACTAAACCATGGCCATAAGTGCCATGTGTATTCATGGCACCTCTAGGGATGGAAACTCAACCACTTCCCCTGGAAGCTGATTTCAATGCTTGACAACCTTTTCAGTGAAGGAATTTTTCCTAACATCCAGTCTCAGCCTCCCCCAGCACAATTTTACATTATTTCCTATTGTTCTACCTGGTAGAGTAATAAAAAATTCTGATACTAATATTTTCTTTGCTATAGAAAAGACTGATGATGATACTAAAACTCAGTTTTGAACAACAAAAAATGACAGAGCATTGGTAGACATGTAACTGTCAGTACACATGCATATTCCTGCATGTTTATCTTAAATGCAAAATATTGCAATTTTGTATGGGCATCAAATATTTCACTTTAGGAGTAAATCAAAAAGTACTGCAAGTGAAATGGGACAGCTGTACACATTCATATTTCTATGCACTGCTATAAATTGTTAAACTATTATTATTGGCTCATAGGACTACAGTTTCAGTGAAATTTGCAGAAAGTCTTTTACTCTATCTTGTGCTTCTTTTCTGAATTCAAGATAAAGTTTAATCTTAATCAGTCCAAAATCTACTCTTTCCTTTCAAGACTGTCCAAGAACTTTCACATGCAAGATCAGAGGACAATCTCATTAGTGGCTTGTAAAATTTCAGGTATCACAATGACAAGGGCCAAAGTCATCTATGAGTAGTTATATTTAAGAAGAAAAAGAAACAACTTGTAGGACTTAAAAAATGTATATGCTTTTACTTTTAGATAGTGAAAGAGAATGCAAAACTTCACTTTTCCAAAGATGATCCTGACCTTTTTAGTGGAAACGCTGTAAAAATAAAAAATGAAAAATATAAACCAGCTGTTTGGCTGAAAGGAAGAAAAAGGTTTCCCCAGTGACAAATTTAAAATGAAGAGGAAATTGCTTCCAAAGCATTATGGTGGAGAAAGCCAGCTTGATTGTATCTGAACCTGGCTAAAACAGTTTAAGAAAAAAAGGAGAGGAAAAAGGAATGTCTCCGTGGACCAGGAGACCACAAAAACCATCCAAAAGGAGCTAAAGCATAAAACCCCCCATATGTATATAATGTAATCCTTTTAAAAATTACAAGTTTCTATGTTCTCTTTTAAAATGTTAGATTATTCATTCAGCTCTTCTGCAGAATAAAAACAAGCTGGTTTTGAGATACAACACAGCAAACGAATAAACAGATAGATAAAGTTCTAATGTCTTGCCATGCTGTCTTTAGGGATCTAAAATGTCTAATCCTGAGCAAGGTAATCAATGTTAAGTAAAATTGCACATGTAGACAGACTTCTTCATGTTAGTATCTAACTAGGTCAAATGATCTACCCTTTGAACACATTAATTTCTGTCTATAATGTGAGCCTAATCTAACTTGCTTAAGCATATGCACTGAGCTTTTAGTGGCCTACAATTGGAACAGATAGAATACATCTCAACAAAATATGCCACTGAATTAAAGGAAGAAATTTCTTCTCAAAAACCTAAATATGCTGACAAAATAAATGGAAGGATCAGCTAAAGATCAGTTTGGTTATCTGGAACAAATGGAAGTCAGAAGCTTTTGACAATACTATAATGGAAATTACTTAAAACAATCATCTAGCCCCTTCCTCTCTGGCTCTACACAAGGCCTTGGCCACCAGAAATCATAATCAATTAAGTAATTGATTGATTGCAGTATCTATTAAGTTCCAGGTGTGAGGCTACAAAAGGAAGCTCTTTTCATGTACTGTTGTAACATCTCTCTTCTGGAATTTACATATAAAAGGCAAGATGCACAACCTTAAACCAGGTTCATTTGTTCTTATTGTCCTGTCTTGAAAGGCTCTCCTGCATGTGTTTCACTCTCAGATGTCTCCAGACATTCACATGAAATATTCCTGAGCATGAAACGTCTACTTTCATTTTCACCTTACAATATATACCTGTCTCAAGTGCCAGCAAAGCTGCCACATCAGATAGTATAAACTAAAATCAATGTCCCCACCTCTCTCTTCCCTGACAAAACAAAACAAAACAAAACAAAACAACGGCAACAACAGCAACAACAACACAAAAGCAAAACACCATCTATCAAACTCTTCTAGTTGCCTGTGGCAGCCCAAGGGGGCTGCTGGCCCACATTCTATGTTGTTTGGCCATGGCATACCTGTTCTGTGGACATCCAGCCTTAAACAGGGTATGTGGATGCAATCTGCACCACTTTGGAGCCAGGAATCATTCCCTTGGGTGGATGCATTTAGAAGTGTAGAAATAGCTTATATCATTCTTATGCAGCTGCAAAGGGAGATAATTGGAACATTAAACAAGAAGATCTAAGCAGAATCAATAAGAGTGTCCATTTGGACAGCAGACAAGGACAAAGATCTATTTAATTCCTAACATTGCTGCTCATTTAATTTTTTCAGAGGTCACTAAAGAACAAGTAGTCTGGCCCATTTAATCCACATTTCATATTCTGCTTGTCAGCAACTTTATAGTCTTTTTGGAAAGGTTTCCACTTCTTATTTTTTATGTCTTTTCATGCTATGCCCTTCCCATCCCCTATCATTGTTTATTCACTTTTTCTGGTTTCAACTGAGTCAAAATCAGGACTTAAAGATTTTATGCAGTCTGTTACACTAGAGAAATGGAATAGCAAATGCTAAGAAATAAAAATAAAAACTCTGTAAGTGCTACAGTCCTTATAAAGAGTTACCAATGCTTAAGCCAGTCATTAAGTGTTTCTTACAAAAGAAAAGGATTTATTTATTTATACACTCAATGAATATTTAGATTATAGACATCTGATTATAGAATTTGAAAGCTTGATGTAATATTTAGTAAGGATACTAAAAAGAATAAACCAAAAAAAACTACAATCAGAATACCTCTATGCATTTAGGACCAATTCCGTGCAGGCAGCACAATTAGAGTGATCCAAAACCAGTAAGAAACAACCTTCAGATCCCTTTAAATTTAAAAGGTATGACTATCTGTGTTATAAGAGGTTTGTAACTGTGCAAACACTAAGGACTGTATCTTAGCACTTTAAACAAAGTTTAAGTAAACTAAGACATATTTGAATTGCTACAGATGTCTACTTACCAGCCAGGGCAGGATCCTTGTTCTTTCCAAGCCATTTGAAAGTCTCCATTAATTTCAGCTACATATGCTACATTCACATTTTGAGCTTTCAATTTGTTACACATATGGACACTCATTCCTATACTGCACACTTTTTTTACATCTTACAGTAAAACCAAGATGTTCAGGAAAACAGAGCAGTCAAGCTGAAGAAATGAAAAGAATTGCCTTCATTATGTAAAGTCTCATTTTTTTCTTCAGCAATTTAAAAATGGAATCTTAATAAGAGCTCAGCACTTTTGGAGTAGCCTTTGTGATTAAGCAAATTTTTAAGCATCTTGAGAAGAAGACAAAAGAAAATTTTAAGAAAAACAGAAAATTTACAGTATAAATAAAGGACTTGTACATTTTTAACATCCATTGTCTTAAAGGAATATGATTATTTTCTCAGGACTAACTGATATCCAAATACAGTCATTTTCTGTCTAACATAACAGCATTATTACTTCTGTACACTATGTTCCTCCTTCAAACATGCAATACACATATGGTAGGACAAGTTTAAAAAGAAAAGAAGTCATACAAGCAGTGGAATTCATTTTATTTTGTGAGAAGAGTGACATTTTTAATGTACCTGTCAAAGCAGATGATTTTATACCTTCATTGCAATATATATATAGATATAGATATAGATATAGATATAGATATAGATATAGATATAGATATAGATATAGATATAGATATAGATATAGATATAGATATATGAAATCATAAGAGAATATGAAAATTTTATGGTGGAAAAAAGGTGTCTCTTTTAAACTCAGTAATTACTCATATGCCTCCAATTGCTGTTTGTCTGCATATCTATGAACTGTTGCACAGCAAAAATCAAGCTTTACTTAATTTGCATATATTTATGACTAATACGTTCCTTTATAATAGGTCATTTTAAATACCAATATCATAGGTGCCAAAATATTTTTTTGTCACTAATGTTCATTTATAAATATATGTCTGACCCTTCACTGAATATTTACATACAAAGTCAAACTGTCATACATATCAGTAACTATTTCTATTCTTAGTGGGTTTAAAGAGAAGAAATAACTAAAGTTTAGGATTTATTTTTAATATTAGCTAGTGTCATGGTTTAAACTCCAATCAACAACCAATTACCACACAGCTATTTGCTCATTCCCCCACCAGCAGGATCAGGAAAAGAACTGGAAGGGTAAAAGCTGGAGAATTTGTGGGTTGGGATAACGATGGTTTAATAAGGAAAGCAAAAGCTACAGACACCAGGAGAGCAAAAAAAGGAATTAATTCTCTGCTTCCCATGGACAAGAAGGTGTTCAGCCATCTCTAGGAGACTAGAACCCTACCATGTGTACTGGTGAATGGGGAAGACAAATACCATCACTCCAAATATCTTCCCCTTCCTCCTTCCCCCCTCCCCGCTCTTTCATATACTGAGCATGGTGTCACATGGTCTGGAATATCCCTTTGGTCAATCTGGATCACTTGTCCCCACTGTGTCTCCTCCCAAGACCCCCTGCACCCCTAGATTCTTCACCAGCATGGCAATAGGAAAAGCTCTGTGTAAGCTCTGCTCAGCAATTAAAAAACCATCTCTACATTATCAGCCCTGTGTTCAGAACAAATCCAAAACACAGCCCCAGAACAAGTACAGTGAGGAAAGTTAAATCTACCCCAGCCAAAACAAGCACACTTAGAAACATATGAAAACAACATTTTGAAAAAAACAGTAGATTTCTTTTTTTCTTAATTGTATCCATTCTGTTATTGCTGTTGTTGTTGTTTAATTACAATTAAGAATGGTATATCTTTGATCATTTGAGTATCCATAACACTTTTCAATGGGATTCAGCTAAATTTAGAAGCTTGATTCAGGTTTTGGGCTGTCTGTGTTTAAAGAGATTTGAGGCAATCCATGTTATCCAAGGCATTCAAATGAGGCAGGAAAAGACAAAGTTCTCAATCAGGATATCTGTTGCAGTAGAACTAGTGAGTAAATACAATGAAATCTAGAGAGCTATTTGGCTTGCTGAGTTTCAGTTCCAAATTTATGAAGATATACTGTTGTTCAGACTCTATTGACTTTTTTCTGTAATGTCCTATTGACCATATCTCCATTGGGTAAAATAAGAGCTGAGGTGTAATGAAATGTAGATGTCTCCATTTGCAAGCTGAGCCTCACCTCTGTAGCAGAATCCCATTGTGTGAACATAAGCATCCAGAGTAAAATTCATTTGCTTAAATTGTCGAGCAGCATAAAATCTGTTCCTAATTTTTACCCCAAGACATCTGAAATGACACCAGACACATGCATTTACATTATTAATCCTGTCCTTAGGTAATTTTAATTTGCCTTCATTTTTAATTTTTTTTAAATGTTTTAAATAATTTATAATATAGTTTATATGAAAACATCAGAACCACAATAATATATTTTTAACTGTGTTATAATCTATCCTATAGCTTTTATTTACCTATCCTTGTAATGCGTGTTTATAAACTAAGGTATGAAATATGAAGGCTTGGATCCTTGTCTAACATAGATTTCTTCACTCTATATTCTGAACTCTTCTCACTAAGTTCTATACACAAACAATAGTGAAAAAGTGTGCTTTATTGTATTACTCATCAATAGCAGTGTATTTTAGGCTGAGACCAAACACTTCCTTAAATATTTTTCTCCATTGACTAAAGACTTCTACATCTTTCCACAGATCAGATGTAGTTGTTTACATTAGGCTTTATCCTGGCCTTCCTGGGCTTGCTAGTCATTAAAAAAAAATTCTGTTACTGACTTCTGGAATTACCCAGCCTACAAAGACTTTAATATGTGGTCAAGAATAAACAGAAGACAATGTTGATTTGACACATTGAAAATCAGAAAAAAATATAAATAAATTATATTAAAAAGAAAACAAAACAAACAACAGGAAAAACCCAAAACAAAACAAAACAAAAAAATATAAAAAGCAAAACACCACACTACACAGTCTAAACTAAAGACCAAATAACGCATTAAACCTCTCTGCTAAGTCTTTCTCACTGCCCTAGAGACTGACAATGGCTGACAAAATTCTATTCCTTGTCAACTGCTTATACAAAGAAAGTGTCCTTGTCCAATTTGCAACAAATAAAGAGTGTTCATGCTCTTAAAACCTTTCCTGTCCCGGTGAAAAGGAGTTTAGAGTTTGTTGAAAATATAAGCCCCTTTTTATTTTACTGTTATACTTGTTACAAGACAGACATGTTTGAGTTATATTCTCTGACTAGATGTCATCTGGGTTTAAACTGTTAAAGCAAACAGTTTTCCCAAATATCTTATTTTGTTAGCAGACAGCTTCTTTTAGACATAAAGGTGAAGAAAGTACTTCCCTGTTCAACCATAAATCTCATTTTTGTGAATAACAAACCAAGAATTTCAGCTTGACACTTTCAAAAAGTACCATGTGCACATATACAATCAAAAGAAATTTTGAAGGCCTTTGCAAATTAGAAGAACATTGCCTGCAGTGTCCTCAGGCCTCACACCAGTGTCTTTCCAGTTCCCTTGAGTAAGAAATACGTTTACTTACACGTTTCTGCTCCAATGTCTACAATTAATTTTGAGGCAAGGTCAATGCTCCTTCGCTATAGCTTGAAACCTATAGGAGGGAACCCTTGCTGAGTAACTCCAGCACTGAACCCATTAGTTCCAGTCATTGGTCAAAGAACCTGCCAAATGAGTTGTTGTAGACTCATTTATTATCTTCCAGTGTGTGCAGTTTTGTGCACAGTCCATCCTTGCTATTATTGCTAAATAGGCAGATAGATTATATTGGTGAGTTTTTTAGTTTGTTTTGTCCCTGAAACCAATATTAGAGGTAGATAAAAATGAACAGTATGGATTGATTCAGATTTTAAGTGTCTTAACCAACAGTTTTCAGGGTGCTTATTCTAGTTAGAGTCCAGGATGAAAATTATGACAGACATATGAGTATACAGAGAAACATAGGAGACTACATCACCAAATTTCTGGGACAGAGTTCTCTAAGAATAATATACAAGAGAATTTTTTTTATATGTTAAGGACATAGGATAACCAGGATGAGGAAAAAGTTTCAGCAAACTGAGAATAATGGAGACTTTTAAATGAAACTTGTTTACAGCAATATCCTTTTTCAATCTTTGATGGGCAAAGTAAATCTTTGCTTGTGGTAGATGGAACCTTACTCCTTGATGATTGCCTCCAGTCGGCCTTTAAGAAAACTATCTACAGTAACATCTGTTAATGTCAGCAGGGAAGCTTTTTCTGTTATAATTTTATCAAGGTAGGATAAAAATGTATTCGATCATTACATAAATTACTCATGTCTTGCTGAACACACTGAGAGTTTCAGTCTTCACTTAGTGATAATTTGTGGGACACATGCCTCACCTTTTCTAAAGCATTAATGCATCAAATATCCTCAAAGGAAAATATTTTTGGAAGCCTCAGAAGTGCATGTTAGTTTTCAGTAAACTAATAAACATTGTAATAGATTGATGTATTGTGCTTGATTTCAAGGAATTGAGTTTAAAAATATCATTCTGCGCTACTTAAGTCATTAATCAAATTGTAACCTCTGTCTTTTGTCTTTGTTTCAGGCACCTCTTGAAAAACACAATTTTAACATCTCAAACACAGTTAGTAACTTTATTAACAAATATTACCATTTCTTTTTTCCTGGACTTTTCATAATTATCATCTTCTTCAGTTATTTTTGTTATTTGAAATAATTCACCACAAGTATTCTACTGACAAATATAGGGCCCAAAACTTATGAAATCAGTTCATAATGGTCATTCAGGTTTTGAACTGACTTGGATTAGACATTCATGCCTCATTATATGATTCTGTTACGTGTTGGTACAAAGCCAACTCCTGAAGTAAGGTTTCAAGTATGATCTGTTTTCCCATGTATAAATAAGAGAAAAAATAAATCTTCTTCCATGTACTACACTTTAAAACAGATCTGGAAAACTGGAAAATTTCACTCCAACAACTTTTTAGCATCAAATTTCTTATGGCACCCACAGTGTCATGGTACCATACAAAGCACAATTCCATAGCCCAGAGCAAACAAAGCTGCTTGGAAACCAGTTGTGAAATGATCATAGAAATAACTATGGTGTTTGTATATCTCTAGTGGGCTAAACAAAATCTTTGGATTTATCCTTCCTGAAATTAACAGGTTCAATTCAAAAAATACTTTATGAAACTCTTGCTGCTTAAACCCATTTTCAGTCAGCATGTGTTAGTCATACCAGGCCCCAGAGAGAAATTTAGCAAGTTACAAAAGGAAACTCATTAATATTTCCCCTTATAATCTGGTTTTATTCCTTTTTTAATGCTAGTTAATTTTGAATGAGACTCCAAGGGTACTAAATGCCCATGTGTGAGCCAAAAGTGGCAACTTGGATTGTAAGTCCAGCCACAAGCACAGATTTTTGCTTTTGAAGTTGCTCACAGCAGGAACAAGCTGAGCTTGCAGCCAAGGGAAATTGTGTATTTGGAAACTAATAAGTCCTAAGTATACCTTGCTATGTGACTGTAAGTATATCAACATCAGTTTTTGCACTGCTGCATGTCCCTAACTAAAATCATCTTGGACCACAAATGTCAGAGTTTGGAAACCAGGCATCAGTGAGCCAGGACTGACTAAAATATAAATGTGGTATTTGTTGCCATTTTATACTCTATACAGTGATTTAAATTTATTCTAATCAAGTAAATAAAATATATTGTATGAAATTTTACTTTGTTGTCCTCAAACAGAAAATATTTGCCTTTAAATGAATTATCTTCCTATGTTAAAAATGGCTGGTTTTTATTTTGTCTTCTCAGGAATGGCTACATAGATTCAAAGAATATTTTCTGTTGGAATAGACCTCTAGGATCATGAAGCTCAACCATTTACCCAGCACTTAAAAGTGCACCACCACTAAATAAAATTCTTAAGTGTCACATGTACATATCTTTTAAATAGCATTAGGGATGGTGACTCAACCATTTCCCTGGGCAGCTTGTAGCAATGCTTGACAGCCTTTTCAGTTGCTAAAGCTGTCTCGCTTGGACAACTCTCTCACTTGAACAGAGGAATAGCTGCAGAAGCCACAGACTCAATCAGGACAAGCAGCAGGGTGGACCTGTGTAAGTAAGCATTTGCACTCGGTCCCCTTGGCCTCATGGGCATGTTGCGTCATTCTCCTGTGTGTCTTCTGTCATGGAGGCTCTGTGGGAAGGATTTCCTGTTTCACAGAATCACAGAATATGCTGAGTTGGAAGGGACCCACAAGGACCATAGACTCCAACTCCTGGTGCTGCACAGGACCATCCCTAAAAATCACACCATGTCCCCAAATGTATTCTCCAAACTTGAACTCTGGCATGTTTCCCACTGCTTGCTCTTATGAATCATGATTTTTCTTCTCCCTGATATTCACAGATATGTACAAAGGAAATCACATCTTGGTCTTCTGTAAGTGAAAGCCCCTCTGAAGCAGTGTATATTAGAACATACTGGCACAGATTGAGTGCCAGAGACGGCGTTCTGTCCATATGCTATGTTGCTTTGTTGAATACATATAAATATTATTTTAAAATGGAAAATTATAAACAGTGCTGATGTTTAGATAGCTGTGAATATGAAAAGTCAAGTCCAAGCTTGGCCAGACAGTGAGTGCCAGGCTGACAGAAGTGCCACATTGGTGCTGGGAGAATCTCTGAATGTGCACGTGCTTTTGAGTGGAGGGACTGCTGTGTGCTGCACTAATGGCCTTCTGCCTCTGCCAGCCCAAGAGGAGAAGGGGACAGGGTTGTCTGTCTGTCCTGTGTGTGGCCATCTGTGTGAGTGTCCATGTCTCTGTGTGTCTCTGGGATATTGCTCAGTTGCTTTACTGATTGAATTTTCAAATGGGAAGGCAGCCGATGAAACCCTTAGTCTGAGCAGAGCCACACATGTCCAAAGTAGACTTCAGCAGAGAGGAACAAAGGGGGCACGGGCTGGAGCTGCTGGAAACAATGGGCACTTGCAACATCTCTCAATAGTGACTATCTGTTAATTTACTTCAATTCCTCCACCAGCATTCAATATAGCAGTAATCAGGCTTATAATTTTTCTTATCTGTTAATTGTGGCACATTTTAACTAAGCAAAAAGTATTGCAGCTGGGGAGGTGCCATCCCTTGCACCAGTAAAGACTGGGTATCAGCAGGCTGAAAAACAATGGCCCTTGGTAATTCCCAAAAACTGGCAAATATTGAATTGCAATAGTTGTCAATAGGTTCATTCCTTCATTTTCAGAAGGTTAAGTTGAATTTTCATTTCCTTACCTGCACAAGTCTTGATGCAGATGGATTCAAAAATTTTGCAGGGCCCGAGAGCCCAGCAACCTTAATTTTCTCCGTTTTGGGAATTTCCTTATTTTTTGGGGATTATTGTGTACATTGTACTATAAGCATTACTGACAATGTATCAAGCAATTTTTTTCCTTCTTTTACATCTTAAATGTAAAGGTGTGGAGGAAGGGACAATCCTTGTTTACAATGCACTTTTAAATATACAGACATTTACAGAATATACAGAAATTTATACAGAAAAGTAATCTAGACTCTTAATGATTTAGTGGCTTTTTGGCTAGCTCTAGCTTCATGTAATGTGCAATAGATATTTTGCCAAAAACATTTTATGGGTTTTGCAAACAGTTTCTTCCTTCCAAATGCTGAATTTAACAGTCTTACAATGTTTTATAACTTCCATTCTATTCATATGCGTTGTCTTTAGCCTAGCAACAGAAGTCTTAATGATTTTGATTGCTTCTAGAACATTTTATGAATTCAGACTTAATGTTTCAGCAGTTTTAGACTAAAAGTCACCATTTCCTGATGAACTGCAGGTTCATGTAATTCGAAATAACGATGAGTGAATTTCATGCACGCCCTTACTATCAACAGATAATTTAGAAAGTTGTTCATTTTGCATGAAAACAATCTTTTTCCAACCATGTCCTAATGCCTGACAAATCTAGTGGATTAAATACTCATTATAATACTCTCTATTCCACTTTAAAAACCTATTTCTACTCACTCAGATCGTTTTCGTAACTCACAGAATAAGATTCATACTCCCCTTCAACAGCATTTGAGACTTAATAGTAAAAACTGTTGACCAAGAATGAAATGAAATTATGCAATAAACATTGCACAAAGAACAACTGTGCCAAAACCATTTTAATAGATTATGAAAGGAAGTAATTTAAATGTGTAGTTGATTTACAGGCGGAAAGATGCCTTCACATTGACAGAATTTCTGGCAATTCAACTTTTTTTTGGCAGACCTTCAGCTTTTCATTACACAGAGGAAGGAAGAACTATCTGTTTCACTTATGTGTGGTTAGTACATTTATATACCCTAGGCTAAGGCGCTGTTTGAACTACTCTCACAACACAATATTTGTCTAAATTGCCTGAAATAGGAAGATAAGTGTTCCTTTTTAAGGGAGATATCTTCATAGGCCAGCCTAATTTTAAATGCTTTGGCCAAAAGCAGTGTTTCCTGAGCAGCTTCTACTTTCCTTGTAATGAACAGAACAGACTTTCTGTGGTAACACCCTGTGTTGTTGTGTGCATCCCTGGTCACAGGGGTGTCAGAGATGTGGCCATCACACACTCTGCCCCAGAAGGGCAAAGCAGCCTCCCAGGAGCCCTAACCAGCCAGTCCAAGTTTGAACAGCCTTTGGTCTACTCTGAATTGCAAAGAGATACATAATTATCTCTATAAATGAGAAAGCAGAAAGCAACTTGGAATTTATTTGGTTGTTTTTTTCCCCTCAGTTGTGCTTTGCAAATTATTGTCAGATCTCTTTAAAAAAAATATTCACTGGCTTCAGCTGTCTACAGTAACTCCCTACATTTGTTCTTTGGATCAGTTAGGGAAAAAAAGAACAACACCCCACATCTTCAGTTTTTATTCCGGTCTTGCTTTTCTTTTTTAGCTTTAGTTTTGTATGTTTTTGGAGAAGCCTCATAAAATTTAGTTTAAGAATAGAATTATAAAAGTATGGCAATCTCATTTCATTTTCACTGTCTTCCCAGTTCTTCTGTGTCCCATAATGAGTTCAGGGTTTTACTACAGTGTTCCAGATTGCAGATTGACTTGCCCAAAATTGTAGAACTAGCTGTCTCTAAAAAGTTGATTTTTAGCAGCATCTTTGCTACATTGTTAAAACATACAGATTTATCTAGACTGCAATTTAGAAGGCTTTGAATAATGGAAATGGAATGTGGCTTGAAAATCCACAAATTAGCACCCATTTATCTAATTTTGTTACTGGAAAAAAATACAGCTCATGAACATGATACTGAGTCTACATTAATTAGTGCTGTTGAGAGATATGGTTGTTAGCTCAGCTACAAAATGGAACTAACATTGATATATACCTTTTAGGGTCTGAGCATACATCTCCACCTGACATTGTGCAAACCTGCCAGTTCATCAGTTTTCTAGGAACTCCATTGTCCTTCAGGCATGGCCAGAGTTTATGTCAGGGACAACCTACTTATGACTTACACTTCTAAAAATCTACTCAAAGGTTTGATGGTAAACCATGAACAAAACTGAAACTGAGGACAGAACAAATTCAAATGCAAAAGAAACCTATGCATGTATATAGACAGATTTTGCACACAGAATTTATACAGTAGTTATACAAAGAAGTAAAAGGAATTAAATGAACAATATATAACTATCATAATCTGTGTACATTTCTAAGATGCTTTCATTGAGAAAAATTCCTGTCTGTACAAAATTGCTCCTGCCTCAAGGAAAAAGACCAACATATTTCCATGTGAAATGAGAAATTCTCTCTTTTTCTATTTCATAACAAATGATTGATTTAGACAAATAAGTTAGTCATACTTACCTCAAGCACTGAATGTACTCAGAACAATTATACTTCTTGTTCAATAAACTCAAAGCTCTCAAATTTTTGGCATAAACACTTCCTACCCACATTGTAGAAAGAAGAGAACACAAATAGTTGATGTGCAGTTTTAAGATCGAGACCACTATTTGCAAGTCTATTGAGACAGGCTAAGCTTTTGAAAATCAAAATCTGTGACATAAGTAGAAAAAAGGAAATAGAATATGATTTGTTTTTTTTCTAAAATCTTAACATCTCTGGTGTGGCTCTAGTGCATCAAAGGACAAGTATGTGATGAAACTAATATTTTGAATATTGTATTACTTCTACTACTACTTGTTGCATTGTTTGATTATTTGTTGCTGTGGTATCTTGGTTTCTTCAGGGCTGTGATCTCTTGGGGTACTCCCTCACTTTATCTCAGTTTCATTTCAGGAAAGATTCTCCAAAGGCTCGTTTGCTTCTTGTTTCTCGTGTTTATTCATATATAATTAAAAGACTTGGCAGTACTCCCTGGACTATTTGCACAAGTTCAACCTCCCATAGCCTGGCTCAAGTTGGCTTTAATAGCACAAAATGGCCTTGAACCACACAGTTCTTTTATCTTTATACTTATTCATACCCAGTTAACAATAGACAGGTATAATATTTTTCTTAATGACCCAATGATCCATCACCTCTGTGCTGCACTGTGGCATTCTCTGTCCAATCACTTCCTACCCAAAAACCTCTAGGAGAAGAAGATGAAGAAGAAAGAAGAAGGAAAAGAGACAACACCCTAAATCTTCTGTCTTGTCTTCTGTTTTCTAAACTTAAACTCTAAACTTTAGCTTAAACTCTAAACTTAAACTTTTTCACCCAGTGACTTAAGAAAACTCAATAATCTACACACTCACACTTTTAGCTTTTCTATTTAACTTTAACAATTGTTTTCATGGTGTTATATGAAATTCAATGTTTTCTTGGATGTCAGAGTCACGGGCACACACTCTGTGCCTCAGATTCCAACATTGAACATATATTTAAGAATAAAAGACAGGAAGCACTTTTAAAGTCATACATGGGCAAATACTCAGCAAGAACCACGTGTTCATATGCATACAAATAGCTTACAACAAACACAAAAAATTTGTCTTGGTAAAGTTGGGTTTGGGGTTTTTTTCCTGCATAAAAATTTTCTTGTAGGCAAAACAGCACAAAATGTAAGGCATTCTCCACAAACAAAGAAAAGACTTAGTTTTGCTCTGGCTTTGTTTTGCTTTGTTTCCAAGAAGAAATATAAAGAAAGAAAATACTCAGGTTTGGGGAAACATGAAGAATTTTTGTTTCACTAAATTAGAGAAAGATTTAATGCCACCTGTGTGATTCTGTAATTATACCTGAACAGCAGGAAAATTTGCTACTACAGCCTTGCTGCTGAGGGAAGTTGAATAGATCATTCATTCCATGGTTAAGGAGAGTCATTTCAAATCTGTGTACCACATGTAAAATTAGTTCTGACCTTGTCACCCTCAAGCATGTCCTTCAGATATGGATCATTAAATTCAATCCTCAACACTCCAGGGAAAGAAGCTAAAAAAATTAGGGTTTCCTTATATTTCCTTCTACGATCTCTTACTAAAACTTTGGCTTTGATTTTCCAGATGGAACCATCATTTATATCCTTGATGTATGAAAGCTGTGACTGGTATCTTTCTGTATAAGGTAACTTGCTCGAAACAAAGGATGACCAGTTAGTCTGGCCCACGCTGAATCTTTATCTTCGTGGCAGCTCATGCAACAAGACAAACTTACAAGACACTGGTATAGAGCTGTAAGTCAGTCCCTGAAGCATTGCCTCCTGTGCACCTAGATTTTTCATTTCATGCTAACAATGTGTCAAGAAGTGAGTGCTTCCCAACTGCAATATATCTTCCTTTTTAATATTTTGGGATCACTTATTCACAGAGAGATGAGAGAGCCTGTGCAGCTGCTGAATTTACACCTAACTGTTCATGGCGTTGATAGTTCACTCTCCTTCTCTGCGGTGATTCTAAATAGCAATGTTCGAGACTGTAAATGAGCTTTCCAACACTCAGCAGTTATGACCAACTCATGGTACTTGGGATTTTGTGAAAGGCTCGATCTATGTTTACACCTAAGGCAACTTAGAGCACCTCCCCTCTGTTCAGGACTTAGCCACTGGTTGAATTTAGCTATGTGGGCTGAAAAACAGGTGCTTTCAAAAGAGGAGTTCTCCAAGAAAGAGGCTTTTACTACCTTGAGAAAGGTACGTATAATGCTCAGGATAAAAAACTGTCTGAAGTAGCCAGCCTATCCTTATAAGCTGTAAAGAGAAGTTAGATGTCAGCAAGATATCTAATCTAAATTTATGTATATCTTACCAAAAAGGATTTAAGGAGATACACTGACCCAAAGAGATTCAAACATCACATACCTCTAGTGTGACTCAAAATACAGTATTGTCCAAATAATTGGTAAAAACCTGCTCTTATTGGCCTCAGTGATTAATGACAGAAAAAATGTCCAGAAGAAGTGTGTAGAAAAGAAGCAAATTTGTCCTGGTACAATTTCTCCAGCTGCACATTTCACTAGGCCAATGTATTTCAGTTTCACCATGTTGAGCCAAGGTATTTTAGTATTTTTTCTAAGAAAATACTGAAACACTGGCTGTTGACCTCATTGGCATATCTTCCTGTGCACACACTTTATAGTCTGCTATAGGCACCTAAATCCATTTCCTCCAATACTATAATAATATTTCTCATGGTCTCTCATTCACATATGCACACACAAAGAAGATGGGAAATGAATTTAAAATTCCAGCCCAGCATTTTCATTAATAACTAGATAATTCCCCTACAGTACTACACTCTTACCACGCACAAGTTCAGAGGAGCAATTTTAATATGCTCGGGGACTGATTATGGACAGCCCCTGATGACAGAGTACCACTTCATTACAAAGTCACAGCTCCCTCTATATCCTGAGAATGGGAGATTTTGTGACATCATCAGTATTTTTTGAAGGTCTAAGCTACGAATCTCAGTAGTAAATTGTACATTTAGTTGGCTTACCTAGCCAATCTCACCATCCATGGATTTGGAGCAGAGAGAAAATGTGGTCAGTTTCTTTTCTTTTGGAAGAGGCAGGAGGTTCACATTGGGTCCTTCATGTTGATTTGTCTGTTTCAAACTAACCAGATGCTACTCTAAAATGTGAAATGTTTACCTTTTTTTTTGCAATTCATATGTGGAAGTTTTAATTTTTTTCACTAACAAGGGAACAGAATTTCTATTCATTTTTTTTGCAAAAAGTAGATTTAACAGCATTTTAAAAAATCTATCTGTTCAAATGAAGAATTATTTCTAAAGTTGAGAATATTAAATAAATATATTAAATATTAAATAAATTGGTTGACAATTATTACCACAGACAACTGAAAAAACAGTTAGGTAACATTTGAAAAATGAGAGGTTCAATTTTAACAAGTACTAAATGCAATTTAAAATTTGAAAAATACTGTATTTGGCTCTGTGTCAGTGGAGTTGGAAGAATCATTTTATCATAAGTTTCTACCCTCCTGATGAGAGCACTTTGATTTATTTTATCATAAATCAAAACTCCTGCTGGGCTATGAATGGAAGACTTGTAAGGTTTTGGCCTTTAAAAGTGGTTGGAAGCATAAAGGAAAGAACATGAGAGTTTGCATTAAGGGAGGTAGAGAGCCATACTGGCCAATAAACACATGGAGCAAAACTAACAAGTAACATAAGAGGGCACAACCAGGTAAAATTACATTCAGTTATTCCAGCATTTCATCTTACTCTTAAACACGAAGCTGAACGGAAAAGCCTGGCTCACCTACTTTAGTCACGTAATATCTCAGATAATGGTATCAGACAGTCTCTCATACATATTTGTCAAGACATCTCCAACAAGGAGGTGTAGTAGTGTTGACTTTGAAAGTGTAAAACCTTTGCTCCATAAACTGCTCCTCTGGTAATTTAGTATACCTGAGAAGCCATTCAACAATATTTAAGCATGTAAGAATATTTTATTACAAGGTATAAGTAGGATAATATGACAAAGATAAGAACAATGCCTTTAAAATTAATACTCTTTTGGCCATATGTTTAAAGGGGAGCATTAACCTTTTCAACAGTACATTGGTTAACCTTTTCTCTCATCTATGGCTTTATAGCCCAAAATTATTGTCATCTGTTTCAAAATTATTTTACCTTGTTCCTTGGTCCTTAGAATCTAGGTAGGCCCAAATATAGGACAGGAGATTGAAATCTACGACACAGAGGGAATGTTAGACATAGATTAGGTCATTTTCATCACAGAGAACTGGTAATTTAGCCTGAGAATGACTGTGGCTGATCATCCCCTCATGTCTTCCAGGTCTGAAACTTCTTCAAGTGTGGGTGTGACATTCTTATTCTGACCATCCACTTGGCTTTTAAAAACTTTTTTAGGAAAACACATATTTTCCATGCCAGAAGTACAATCAGATATTTTTTTTCTTTCTCCAAGCACTAATGCTTACAGTCTTTAATGAAAGGAAAAGTATGTGGGGTTTTAGTTTTAGAGATTTTTTTTTGTTGGTTGGTTGGTTGGTTATTTTTGTTCCAGCAGTCTTGTTTAATTAATACAGAGTGACAGAGTTTAGAGCTGGTTGGCAATTTTCAGATTTAAAGGTTGACTTACACAAACGACAGCAAAAAAAACCCATATTCTTGGGATTTCATGATGGACTTTTCCCTTGAAATGAGATATAGAGACCGCTGTTGGAGAATGTAGTAAAAGGAATTATGAAAAACTGTGTACAATAAAGAGGAATTTAAATAAGAACAGATGCAGAACAGGGTGGAGATCTAGGAAAAAAAGATCAGGAAGGTACATTTTACCATATGAACAGAAACTAAAATGAGCAATGTTTGTTAAATCTTGAAAAATAAAAACTGAGAGGGGGTATGGCTGCACTCCATATATAAATTAAGGATAAGATAGAGAAGAAACTAAAGAGAACTCTAACACAGTGAGGTAATAAATACAGTCACAGATAGAATAATTTTGGAATTAGAATTAGATCTCTAACCATATCTAAGCCAAAGAATCTCTGAACCTTAACCAAAGGTTCAAGATCAGCTTTGGCTCATATAGGTCCTGAAGCAATTTTGAGAGCGAGTTTGACTAAGTGTAATAAAAACGTGTTTCTAAATAGATTTAATTTTCAAGATGGCATTGAAGCTTGAGCTTGAATTTGATGATGGTCACAGATCACATCTAGCATAAATTAATTTAAGTTTTTGTTTAAGAACAATTGCCTACTGAGATCAGTCTCTATGACCCAGTAAGTTCCTTCCTGACAATGCTGCTCAATGACAATGCCCTCAAACTATGTGAGAATGCTGCCTCAAGCTCATACTTTGTCATTCTCTAACGTTTTTGGTTTGTGTCTTAACTACCTCACTGTACCCTTGGTATACATTTACTGTCAGTGATGAAGTCTGCACCAAAGCATAATCATGGTGTGCTGTGCCTACAAAACTAATCTCCTAATTGTCCAGACTGAAGGACCTAGCAGGGCATCTCTTGATTCCATCTCCGCTGATGTTTTGATCATGACCCAGGCACTGTTTCAACCTACTCCACCTGTAGGTAGAGCTCTTCAAAACCAAAGGTTTTCATGGGATTGAAACATGACCCCACGAGATCTTACATTTGCCAACAGAATCTATTCTATGAGGTGACATGATTCACTATCATATCATAGCCATGTTTTGGCAAATGACTATTGCAGTCATTCAGGCAGTGATGAGATATGGATTCAAACTTACAATGTAATCTGTAGTAAAAGTTAAGTGAACCATTTTCAAGCTCAGCTACCATAAATAAAATATTTCAACTTGTACAGTTTATTATTCACATCTTCAATTATATTTTAAAGGGTTTCCAAAGACAACTCATTTATAATTTTATCTCTAACATTAACAATTTTAATTTTGTTATAGATACATCCTTCCCCAAATGCTTCAAAACAATTATCTCAATTAGATGTTCCAGTAGAATTTTTTTTCTGTCAGTATTTTTCCCCATAATTGCTCTGATTCAATTATTGAGATTCTGCCTGCGATGCATGACCAGGGCAATTATGAAGGGTCCAGAGACAAACATATCCCCTAAATGTACTTTTCAGGTTCTGCGTTTGTCATTCTGGTGGGCAATTTCAGAACAGGATTCAAAACCCATTAAAATTTCCCATGAGACATTCAAGTATTATAACAGGAAATTCTGTGTTTCAATAAAAGAGCTGTATGAAATCAGACAATGGGAACATGAAATTCAAAGAATTATTCTAAACAGCACATCCACTCTCCAAAACCTAGGCAAATCTTCACTGAAGGTTTTATTCAAAATTATTCACAAAATTAATTTTTACTCAAAATAAATTTCTGAGTGTAATCATCTGAAAGCATTCCTTGAAAGAGCTACAAGGGACTCATTCTTTTAGTAAAAGATGCTAAAGAGGATGATGATCATTGTAAAACTGAAGTGATGAAGCCTTTCACTCAAACAGTGAGCTTTAGTTTCCTTCTCTGTTTCAATAATATCAGTCCACGTTTCTTCCTTTCCAGGTGACTCTGCAATGCCACACCTATAGCTCTGAAGCATTTCAGGAGTCCTGTATTTCCAGTACCTCTTCTTAAATATTAACTTTTCTCACTTACTAGATTTTTTTTGACAAAGGTTATAGAGGAAGCACTGTCACTACCAGGTTAGTGAACAAACCTTAAATGCCTTCTACCATGCACTACACATTAATCCTAAGGAAAAGAGAAAAGTTAAAAAATTGAAAACATCTGGCACAGATATGCCTCAACGACACACCCGATGCTATACTAAGGACTTGGCTCAGGCCCACTTCAGTTCTCAGTACCATTTGAATCATTCTCACATATTTTAGAATTTGAAATTAAGCCCATAGACATGGTACAGTGTGAGTGCAAAACCTGGGTCTTCCACAGAGTAGCTGGAGGCCAGGCCAAATATAATAGGATTGTTCAAATGGCACTGGAACTGCATGTGAAGGCAACTGAATCAAGATTTGAATCTCATTTTGGGAAATTTCTTTGCCTTCAGCAGGCTGCAATCCAAAAAAATTAAGGACACCCTGTTGCTGCTTCCAGCCTTGAGATGGGAAACTTGATACATGCATCATCTCTTCATCTGAGATGGGTGATGAAGGGGTTGGGGACAAAATTAGATGGAAGAAGTTGGAGCTGAGACAGTATGATGGGCTTGAAGAGCTTATAGAGGGGAAGAATATTCAGAGAAAAAAAGCAGAGTCCACTATTGCTCACAGTAACAAAATATACAAAGATTTTTCTCTTCAGGGAGGCCAAAATCACCACAAAAATTCATAAGGACAGACAGCATCAGATAGGATGTTGATAGCAGCAGAACAGCTGCTCCCATTCACATGTGTCGGACAATATAGCCCTGGAAGGTACAAGTGAAACAGCTGCCATCTGTTTAGACACACACTGCTTTTTCTTTCTTTCTTTCTCTCTGTTATTCTCAGAATGACTTCCTTTTTAACCATTGTGATGTTCAGTGTTTATATTCATATCACTATGGACATGTCTGCTTTTTCTAGAGACAGTAGGAATATTCTTTGAGGCTCTAAAAACAGTTTTAGGAATATTTTTTTGAGTTTACCCATAGGAGAAACACACAGAGTGTACTCTACTCTTGGAATAAGAGACAAGGTAAAAAAGATGAAGAAGAGTATCTGAAAAACACTTTGCTATCTGTCAACATGCAATCCATTTTGCAAAGCACAATTCTCTAGATGTTCTGTTTTTAAAAAAAAAGAATTTGGGTGTATTGCCTTTTTATATTTTTAAATTTTTTTGTAAGTTACTTCAATTGAATAATACAATTGCCGGATTTTTTTTCCTCCCACTTAATTCAGGTCTATAACTGACAAACATTACTCACCAATGCAGGATGGAACTAAAAATGTAAATCTCATGGACACTTGGCAATTCAGAACTCACTTATCGGAGGATTGATGCATTCCTAGAAGAAGCAGATCTTAGAGGAGGTAACACTGCCACATTAAAATCATTCTAACTGTCTTTAAAAGTAAAAAAGTCAGAAGCACAAGTTTTACCAACAAGTCAGTGTTAACAGGACTTAGACAACAATCTTTTTCTCTCTCTTCTACATTTAAATTATGCGCCACAAATTCTTTAAGGTTCTGAACAGCTCTGTCTACATATTGTTTTCAATTCTTCTCTTTGTCTTTTCCAAGGCTGTAAATTCCCTTCTCTTGAAACCTGGAAGTACTCTTTGGTTAAATAATTTGCTGTTTCCTTCTCCTTCTTTTGTCTTTGAATAGTCTTACTTTCAGTCTGCCTGCCCAATTCACATGTTTCTTCATCTCCTTCATTCCATCGGCTTCCATTCCACACTTAGCTGCCTCCATTGTACACACATTCAGGGCACAGAATACTTTCACTGAAATAGGCCAGCAGGTACAATTGATTTTATTTTATACAATACATAAGATTTATATATACAATTGAATTAATGCCCACAGCTCCATTACCTGTGGGCAGTGCATCCATTTTTGCAGAAAAATCCCCTGCTATGGTGACATGGTACATGAACAAAGATTCATTGTTTCCAAGGTTAGCTCACTACATGTCTGCCTAGTTTTGGACACTGAGCTCAAAAGTCCTTCCAGACTTGAGCTGGCTCCCCACAGAGTCATTCTTGACTGTGTGTGACAATAACTCTCAAATACACATTGCACTACCTATGTCATCCAAGGCCTCTCAGCCCCCCACCCTTGAAAATGAATAGCACAGTGTGTTGTTTTGATGCTCTATGCATGTCTAGCCATACCTTATCTAGAAAGGCATGCATAACATATGGGGTGCATTTTTCCTAAATTTGCATTGAGATGGAAACAGACCAAATAATTTAGTATTTTACACTGCAGCAGACTGAAGTCTAGAAATTAAAAGAGGGAATAGAGTTAGATACTTTGAGATGATTTACACTTTACTCACGTAAAATCAAAAAGAATCTTTAAAATCAAAGCTTTTTTGGCATTTTTGAATTTTGTTATCAAAACACAAAGACAGTATCCTAATTGCAAGGAGTGAATCACTCCCAAAATTTTTTACTCTATTCACGTCTCTCAGGTCCAGTTTAGCTTGGGAGTTTCTTATGGAAATATATTCATTTTGAAACATGCTGTCATGAATTATGACTGTGTTGTAGCTCTGAGATTAGGATCTGTTAATTCCTGAAGATCCAAAAAAATCATCATGACAGATTTATAACACTGAAACTCTGAAAGAAATTTATTGAATATACTTAAGCAGATTTTGAATTACCTGCTACCTAATTAGAAATGGCTCCAAAGCTAGCCACTGTAAAAGACTTCTCAGTAAATTGTTTTCAAACCCTAGGGCAGGTTGTAGTCATTATGTTTTCTTTACACTTTGCACAAGATGGTCTTTGTTTAGTAGCCTGCAGGTTACATGTATCCTTTCACATTTTCCTAATGTTTGTATTTATTTATGTATTTATTTATTTATATATTAATTTATTATCCCAGTGCTATTCCATTTTTGAACCATGTGGACAATTTTAGAATGTCTGGTGCCTCTGTCTTTATTGACCTCTACCTAAAAAACAGGTAAGTACTTCATCTTCTTTGGGGGAAAAAGAACAAAAATAAACAAAACACACAAACAAACAAAAAACAAACAAACAAAAAAACCCCTCCCACCCTTCCAAAAAAGAGAGAAAGGAATACAAGTCAGACAAATGAGGAGAGAAAGGAAAGAGGATGAGTAAAAGAACAAATGCAAGAAAAGAAAGGTAGATACAAATTTACAAATTCATAGAGAATTCAGGAGAATGTATCAAAAAGGAAATAAATATACAGAAGATTTAAAGTTTAGTATATATGTATATGATTTCTGACATTCCTGCAACTGTTTAGTAAGCTCACATCTGCTTAAATTTCAGGAAGTATTTAAGCACTTGAAAGACTAATTCATGTGCGAAAGAAGAGTGCAAAGCAGCCAGCAAGTTCTTTTGCTAAATAACCACTTTCTGGAATGATAAAAAGGTAACACAGTGTGTGCTTAATCCCTCTCATATTCAGTTGTCTTCTAGTAAGTTCCAAATGTGAAAAAAAATGAGAATCTGGCCGGATATGAACAGAAGGTTGCCTTTTCTTTTCAGTTAGCATCACATATATTGACCAGATCAGAATACAGCCTTTACTTTTTTGGTGAATTCCTTTAATCCATGACACTTGTTCCTAATCTTTTTCCCACTCTGCCCTAAGCTTTCTTAGTAAGTTTTCACTTGCACTCATATGCACACATTGGAATCACTGCTGGAGAGAGGCCTGATTGTTCAGATCCAACCTGCACTTGAACCAAAACAATCTAAAACAGCTTCATTCCTCTGAATGTCATTCCAAGTGAAGTTCAACATTGTTCAGTCTTAAATTTGGGTGCAATCTTCACCTTAGAAACCTCATTCTTTGGGTGAAATCCTCACATTTTAATAACTTGTTCCAGTAATATGCAAAGCTGTTTAGGAATAAAAGCATGTTTTACATAATGTCTGTAAAACCTTAGCATGATGATCTGTTGGCTGTACTAGTTCATATCAAACATGACCCTGGCAAGGTAAATCAGAAAATTAATCTTTAGAATTATTCCTTAAAATACAATATGTATCAGTCCTTAAACTATTTGTGTCTATTATCACTGATATCTGATGGATATATTCCTTTTTAATATAAGTTTTCCAGTTAATTCCAAGCACATGTGAAACAAATGCTGCATCTTTCTAAAAAAACCCTAATTATCACTGAAAGAAATTTAAAGCACAGTTAAGCATGAAGGAACAGAAAGGAAATATGTGCTTCTTGCAACCACAACTATGAAAAAGGCTTGCAAATCTGTGACATCATAAACTAAACTACTAATTATTTCCACACTTAGGAAAGTATTAGAATTTATTAGGGTCTTTCCAAGATATGGAAAATACTCCACAAGTGAGGCAACTGTAATTCAGGAGAGGTGGAGTCCAAAATGAATTATTAAGGTCATTTCTTCAAGAATGAATATAAATATTTTCCACCCTTCCCTACACCAGTCACAGTATATACGTGAATATACACCTTAAATGCTGGCATTCATGGGGTCTGTGCATACGTAATAGCTATCCTATCTATTTTAGGAATTTTGAAGGCACATGTTGCTTTGGCATCTTTCTTATTTTTATAAGTTTAAGGGCTAAAAGAAACTTAATATATGTCTTCCATCTTTGCTAACATAGAAAACTGAAAACCGTATGCAAAGACTTTGCCATGACAAATTGATGTTGGTGTATTCTGAATGTTTATATTATTAAAGATAAATGCCATAGAGAAATGGGTGAACCTGGAGCATTCCACAACTTTCTTGTGTTTGCACTAAGAATCAAGCTAATTAATGTTTTATGAGCCTTGATCTTGACCTTAAGGTTTTACAGAACTGGATAAAACCACAATATCAGAATATTTCTTTTTAGGACTTTACCCCTAAATAAAAGAGCCAGTAATAGTGCCAGAAAAATATACAGCTGCAGTGTCTTTACTGTGATTGCTATTTCCTTTTTCATCTATAACTGTGTTGGTTGGCCTGGTTACAAGTCCCAGCCTGTGCTGTTGCTTCTTGCCATTTCCCCCCTGTCCTGCTTTTCTGCAACAGGCAGGCAAACTCAGTTAGACTGTTCTTGGTCAGACAAAATTACATGTTCAGTGGAAGCGGCTCACTGGACAGAATGCAGCAGCAGAAACACACAGATGAGGGCAATGGTGGTATCTTTATCCACATAATTTGACCCAAAAGAAGGTGTATAAAGAAATCTTACTGTCTTTCCTCCTCTATCTGCTTTCAGTGGATAAGATTATTTCATTTAGACTTCTACAGACCAGAGAATATTGCTCATGCACAGCAGTCTTTAGTACAGATAGGTTTTTATGAAGAAGCAAATACTGGGCAAATATCTGAGAATTTCCTCTTAAAAATCTATTTCCCTGATGAACGGTCATCCCAAATTCTTGATGAAAGCATGTTTAAACACAGACAGCCACTTGCTCAGAGCTCAAGTTAAATATATCCAAACTCATTGATCATGTCTGTACAAATAAGTTACCTATGTCTCATTTGCACTCAGCTCAACTGAGAGAGAGCAACCTGTCTCCATAAAAACCAACTCTCTCCTTCCTACACAAGGAATCTTTATCAAAGGTGTCTGCAGATAATGGTCTCTGTCACTCTTGACCCATGATCAGGCGTTTTTCTGGCACATGCTCATTCAGCTCAGGCTGAAATTGTGCCTGGTGACAGTACCAGAAACTGAAGAGTACAGGAATTTGATTTTCTTCCTACTATCCACCAAGCACCAAAAACATAGAGGTGTTTCCCTGAAAGACATAAAAAACCAGAAAATAAGTCCATGCTGTGCCTAAACTGGAAATCAAGTGCATGTCCCAGTATGGTGCCAAGTCATGGCAACCCAGTGCCCACTGTTTTTCCTGCTGCAGAGTCTGAGGGCTTTCTTCTCTGCACACATAGCCATTTTCTCCACATAACAAAAAAGATATTCTCAGAGGAGCAGATAAAATGTGCAAAAAATAGAGGATTAGAACTAGGAGACTTGAAAACAAACAGAAAAATAAGTCTTTGGTTAAAGGAAGAAAGCAAAATTTGGCAAAGGCTGAATGGAGAAGAATATATTTTTACTTTCTTATTTCCCTTCTCTAAAAATCTAAACCCGTCAGCCTTGTAAAAGCCATGAACCTGTAGTAATAGCAGCTTTGTGGATTTTCCAGACAATCGGGCAGCAGAAAGTCACCTGATCCATCTGTGAGACCTGGTGAGAACCAGCAAATATAATAGGTTGCAAAACACCTGAAACTGCTGGCATTGCAAACACTTCCTGCCTAATTCTGTTGGACAACAGACACAAAGCCGACCCTGTAATTACATCCCACCCCAATCTACATTTGCAGTAATGTAATTAATACTTCCTCTGTAAAGCAATGGAATAATTTAGAGAGCAGATTTTCAACCTTAGTCTGGGAAAACTGAGAGAGTGCAAGCTCTGCTCAGGCATTTTAGTTACAGAGAAATGCTTTTCTGGTTCCATTTGCTCGCAGAAACTGTAATTAGATGCTCAGAGCTCTCTTTGTGCTAGGGCAGAAGAAAATGATACTTCCTTCCTGTTTAAAAGCCACAGGCAAGAGGGGGTGAGAGGAGCTTTTTCACTTATCCAGGGGAGTTTATGAGAGTGATAAATGTAGATGGCCCTGCAGACTCAGCCAGCTGAGAATGTGTTGTGTTATCCCACACAGGGAAACATTTAGCTTGTTGTTGTGTAGTTAAAATGCTTCTTCTCATAAATCATTTTGGTTTTACAGTAGGCATAACAAAATCCCATATAGTTACTATACAAAAAACACTTTTCTGTTTCTTATCATGCTACCCCACAATAAATTTTCAAAGAGCTGATTTTTTTATCTGCTCCAGATTTCCCTCTCTCTCAGTGTATTCCATACAGAAAGGGAAAAATCATGATGGTGAGGCTTCTAGGATGATTCAAAAAGAAAAACTAGAGAGAGAAGTGTTTAAGTCAGGAGCATGGAATTGAAGAATAAGGTAAGGATTCTCAGGATCATAATTTCAGACTTAGGTATTGCAGTTTTACCTCATTCCCAGTTAGCTGGAGAATGTCAAGCCCAAGAATATGTCCTAGGAAATAATGACTTACAATTAGTCTATTTTCTATGTTCACACTGCAGTGAAACAGCAGTTGCTTTAGCACACTGGTTAGCTGCTCAAGCAATTGCCTGCTCAATGTGGGAGAAAGCTAGATTATAGTCAAAACTTTAAACTTCAGACAAAACAACAACAGAAAAACAGAAAAACACAGAAACAAACAGAAACCCTGAAAATAAAAACCCCCCAAATAACCCCACAAATCAAACTTCAAATATATAGAGAGTTGTCCCTAGTATCTCCCTTCCTGTGTTTTATGTGTTTTAATGACAATATCATCCAGGCAACATGAAGAAGACATGACTGACAGATGCCTTCTTTGAAAAATGCTCACTTTCCATAGGCACACAGGGCATGCATAGTTCACCTGAATCCAGGCTTTTCAGTGAAAGTACAATAAAAATCCTCTGAGAGGCTCTTGAAGCTCTCTAGGCTTCAAGTTATTCCTGAAGTAAAGATACAATCTTTGTCTTCTCAAACATATGAAGTTTTCCACATCATAAGTGTTTAAAGGTAAAATCCAGCACTTCACTGTTGCCCATACAGTAACATTTCAATGGGATTCAGGCATCCAAGTCCCAGGGCACTCCAAAAATCCTTGGCCAAGGTCCCAAGAAGCACTTACTCCAAAACCCAAGTATCCTGTTATTGCACATACCTAAAGAGGATATGTTCTTTGCTGATCCAAACAGTTGAGTGCCTACTCAGCTCTGAATTTATAAACTAGGTAGGTCCTTATGATGGAAAGGACACCTTTCTCTCCATCTTAAGATGAAAGCCAGCACTTGTATGAAGAATTGTACTGATTATAAAATCTAGACAGGATTTTACAGCCATTTTCCTACACTATTATAATGATTTTATTATGAAAGCAGTTACCTAGGAAGTCGAAGGTCTGGATTCAGACCACTTGTCAGCTTGCAGAGACTTGATTCTCTATGCACTCTACACGTAAAGCCATGCAGGAGTCAGGAGAGATATGATCCACCTGCTCAACTGAATCTGTGTTATCTCTGCAGACAGCAATGAAAAGATAACTGAGTAAGAGGGGGATTAGGCAAGAGCAGTCTGACTCTTTAGCCTACTTATTAGATCATTCACTTGCAACTGATTCCTGAAAGCAAAGTAAAACACAGGAAAAGGTGTTGAACTCTGCATTAGACACATTTTGCCTCACTCAACAGTTTAAGTCTGTATTTTCATTACTATAGGAGAAACAGGAAGACAAAAGAATCCTATTCCTTCAGTTGCATTTGGCTGAAATTCTAAATGTCTTTACTGATAACATTCATTCAAGAAAAATAATTCTACTCTTTTAAAATTGCCTTCCTCGACTAAATTTAGAGCTATACCTTGCAATAATTATTGTATCAGAAGAAACTGCCTACAGGAAGTTGGCATTGCTCAACTGTTACATCAAATATCAGGTACAAATATCAGGTAACCTAGTACCACTGTATTCATAGGTCTGTTTTTCAAAAAACAGATACAAGACCCTTATTCTATTTCTCCTGCTTAGTAATAAGATAAGCTTGAAAAAAAAATATTATTTCTTTAGGTATTTCAACATGAATTTTAAATATGCAGTCAGGTAACTAAGTGTTTGTAAAGTAATAGTTAGCACAGTCTTTCAGCATCAGTTCAGGATATTAGCATCTGAAATCAGGACACTAGTAGTCTACTCCAAATGAAAAGGATTCACTTTCAGTCTTAAATTTTGAATGGATTTTTCATGTCAGACTTAGCAGTATCACATTCACATCTCTCAGTCAGCTCATTCTAATATTTAATTAAGTGCTCAAAACAAAAAATATGACCTGGTTTTGAGCTTTTGCTCAAAATGGTTTGAAAAATATTTTTTCAAAAGTTTCAGAAGTTTGACTAATCATATATTTCAAGACAGTCAAGCAAAACTTGGTGTCTCAAGCCTCAACAAGACAGGACAGAACATTTGGCTTTTACATTGATGAATCAATGTTTCATCTTTCTTTCCCCTTTCATTGGCTCTTCCCCTCCCTTTCAGTTCTCATAATTTCATGTACTGGTTTTGCAATTTTTAACTTTTTTAAGAAACAATCATAAGCAGTCCACTTCTCAAAAATAATTCAGGATATTTTCTTATCAAAGAATAAATACTGTGAAAGCAAAAGCAATAGAACTGTTACATTCAGGTATTTCAAAAGAGAGATTGTGAGGTAAAAAAAAAATTTGTATCATCATTCAATAAGGCATGTGTAAATTTTGCTTCTTTTATTAATTTAAGATTGTTGGTTTTCATATTTACTTCCTAGTCATATATTATACATAAATGGGTGATATTTTAAGAGGGGTTTCAGCTAAACATGAAAACAGGAATTCACAAAATGTTATATCATAGAATATTTTTAATCCTCTGGTGGGGAAGAATATAAATTATACATGGTTGAACCATCTGATTGCACATTCTCAGAAGTTATTTCTGTTTTAATGTTGTAAGGATTAAAATTAATGAGCATATTTTCTTCACTGGAAATATTTAAAAATTTCTTCCACAAAATGTTTTTTGAGTTATGGAATAGCACATGCTAAAAGAAGTCCTTTTCTTCGTTTTTTCTTACAATGGATATGTTGCATAATCAGAATAAAATTGAATATTGACAGGAAGAATACTTACAGTGAAATGAAACACACATTCTGTCCAATTCAGTACTGTGTGCTGGAGCCTTTATTACAGAGCAGAACACTGAACCATGATGTCTTGATCTCTGTTCCAAAACATGATACTTTTTACAAAGGTATGAATTTAGATTAAAATTCTCTAAATTACTGTCAGTAATCTTGGTTTCCTTGTACTTATGACATCAGTAAGAGAAGGCTTCTGTTTCTGCCATCATCCCCATCTACAAAATTTAAGTTTGTATGGAGAGATTAGAGAAAGCTTGAGAGAGTGCTGTATGGCAGTTAATTTAAAACTAACATGTTATTGAAAGGTAAAATGGAATAATAATTTAATTTGTGTTATGGACATCAATTTTTCTAAGTCATCCAAGGAAAGGATAATCAACACAGTGAATACCACAGACTCACATAGATATTTACCATCCAGTGAAACCCCCTGTACACTTAGAGTAATTACTTATGTTGAAAATAAGTATTAAGAAAGTATGACTAATGCAATTTAGCAGCTGAAAGCAGGAAGGAGAGATGACACAGGGTAATCAGCCAGTTCTCAGCATACTGCTGTTAGAAAAGCACTGACTAAATAATATTTCACAGCATATGTTTGCACTGGGCCTGTTTGTGTGGGACAGATGGAGTCTCACCTTTTGTGAGCAGTTTCATTAGCTTCTTCACTCCACTATTCCATTGCGTAAATCTCACTGAATCAAGAGAAACTATAGTACCACCAAATCCTTTGGAACTGAAGAATATTGCAGAGTGATGATTTACCAAAAAATATCTCCTCTCAAATCATTCTGTACAAAGACATCAGAGACTAACAGGAGCAAGATAAACCAAATGAAAAACTCGATACAGTTCTTTTCATTTGAGATAAGTAAAAGATTTTGTTTGCATGTCACAGTAACAGTGAAGTCCACGGAAATCTGGTAAGAAACATGCACCCATGTCTGAGGAAGATCTCTGCACTTCTAAGGGAAACCCAACATCTCTCTGATCCCCAGCAAGTGTCTCAAATATATGTGTGCTTCCATGGTTTTGATCAATCACCATATGACCCCGGTGACTGACTTTCCCTATCTGTGATATCAAAAACACATGATTTCACAGTCAAAATAATTTGTCATTCAGATTTTCCATCCCCTAGTGGGTTCACTACTGGACCCATAGCATTCTTCTGGAGGAAATGCTAGATATACTGATAAAAATGGACAAGTTTATGTTTTGGTTAATAGCCCAGTAGAGTGGTTAAAGAACCAGGTATTACAAACCCCAAGGCAAAGTTTATCTCCTGGGTACCTTATGTACTGTGTTCTTGCTGTGAGTACAGCCATCTGACAGGGAGCCAGTACTCAGCTCAGAGGAAGTGTTACCAAATCCATCTGAATAGATTTAAGGCCCTGTGTACTGGAAAAAGTTCTACAGTTAAGGATCATATGAGATGCCTGCAGGTCTTTTTGTCATCTTATATTTGGAACATCTACCATGTGCCTGAACAAGAGGAGATGACTTCCTGGGAAGCATCTAACTCTATCTGGTACAGAAGAAGGGAAATCATTGTGAAAAGGAATACAGCTCCCAAAGAGAGAAACTTGTTTCCCTTTGCAGCCTCTCACTACTGCTCCTTTGCCCCTAAGCTGTATCTTAGGAGGCAAAATTTGAAGTACAGACTCTTGAAAGCAAAGGGGGCATTGTTTGCATAAACTTCTGCAAAAGAATCTGATTTAAATCAACAACCAAAAAAAAAAAAAATCTGGATTAAGCAGATGATATTAATTAAATTCTTGCCAGTTTATTTTTCATCTGACATTGTGCATATGATCCTTCTAATGCTTAGAGAAAACATTCCTCTCATTCAACTGGTCTCTTCCATCTGGCAACTCATCTCTATCATGTAATCTCTCATGTTTAAATGAACACATTCTGCTATTTACATTGTAGCCATTTCCTTGCAGGGGCTCTAACATCCATGGGCACTGAGAGATCTAACTTGTACTCCCTCTGCTGGTTATCAGATTGGCAGTGTGGCTACAAATCACAAAATAACTGGGGCCAAAAATTTGACTAGTACCTGCTAACCAACCCATTGCTACAACACAGAGAGAATGGCCTCAGTGGTCTAAAAGTAAAGGAAGGGCAGGACCAGAACAGCAAATACATACACCAAAATATCCATTTGCCTATTTTTGTGGAAAAAATATTCCAGGAAGCTATGCAGAATTCTGAGGCATTGAAATAGCGGGAAAGAGAAAGACTGCCTTGAATCACAGTGCAATGAGAAGCAAAGCCAGCCCAGACTAGAAGAGAGAGCCAACCTTTGAGAGTCCTAGCAAGAGTAGAGTATCAGCCTAGGTGCTCTGAATTATCTCCTCGATATGTCTTCACTAATTCTAGATGGATCATTGGGAAATTGCTAATTTAGCAATTGCAATTTCTAATTGCACATAAATGCTATACCTACAACTTTGTGCTTAAGACCAATACCGAATGATAGCTCATACGTTAATGCCATGTAGTTTATTTTTAATTTGCATGTTTTGATCTCTTTCCTTTCTGGTTTTAAACTGTGACTGCAATATTTTTAATATTTTGTGTGTGATGACACTGGTGGAATCTTTCATTCCTGAGTTCATGTTTCCCTTTCCAGGATATGCCAAGCAGCAATCTCTGCAACTTCACAAGACCCAGTCCTTTTAAGGGCAGGCATACCATCTGCAATGCAATCTATTGTGTACTCTGACTCCTATGGCTCATGAAATTACCCATGTTTATGACACTCATAACGCCAGCAGATGAAGCTGGAGTCAGACACAGAATATAAGGGTGCCAGATGTCTCAATTTTCATGGGACATTCCCACATTTAAATACAACTCCCCCATCCTGCTGACAGGAACCATTGTCCCAAGACCTGCAGAGGCAGAACCCTCCTCCTCTTGCTTGCAGGGTGGGAGGAATACATGTGGCATGGCCCCTCCCCAGCACCACCGCCCTCCACCCCACTCCACCCTCTGAGTGTCTCACATTGCCACAGCTGCAGCACCTGCAACCAGAGATAGGAATAATGGAGAGGGGATTTGGGAGGGAGGGAGAAGGGGGCAGTGCAGAAGACAGCAGAGTAGAGTAATCAGGCAGAGAAGGAAGGAAGCAGTTCAGGAAGAACAAAAAAGCAAAAAAAAAACAAAAAAAACCAAAAAAAACAATAAAGAATTATGTGAGGAAATTGAGAGAAATAGAATAAGTATTTATAAAATCAAAAGGAAATTGAATTATTTTAAAAGATAGAAGGTAAGATAGGGTAAGGGGAGGAAAGTGAGAAAATCTATAAACAGAGGTGAAGGTACATAAAAGTACAGTGGAATATGTGGAAAAGGAGACGGAAAGAGATAAAGAGAGAAAAACCAGGCAAACCCAAGATGTCAAACAGAAATTCAATGAAGAGAAAATGAGGGAGAAGCTCCATAATATATAAAGCTGTAGCTCTCCCTCACACAGGTAATTCATACAACAAGCCATGCTGTCCACTTCTTTCCACACTCATTTCTTTCCACTAGTTTTCAGAGCCTGCACACAACTTTGTGCTGGAGCTGTGAGAGTGGGGAGCTGCCAGGAGCACGCATGAGAGCCCTGAGCACAGCACAGGAATTGACATGGACTCCCAAGGCCGCCTTGCAAGCAGCTGCTATTGGAACAGCTATGCAGTTTAATGATTTCTTTCCAGATTCTGCTGGATAACAGAAGAGTGAGAGGGGGATTGGATGGGAGGCTGAAGCTGAAGGTGCAAAGAAAGGCCAGCCAACTTTGTAGTATATGTTGCACGACCATACAGCCCCTTGTGCTGACATGATTAAATGCAGCTCTTCCCCTGGGCTCCCATAGACTATTTTTTTTTGTGTGTAATAATCAGCATTCTGAAAAAGCATCTTTTGCTTACTTACAGTTCAATTGTGTCCCTCCATGAGGATCCCAGGAAGAAAATAGAGTTTGCTGAAGTCCCACTTGCTTTACTTGCCTTTCCAAAGGAAAGGATTCATTCATCTGTGGGAGAGATGTGGATAGAGATAAATCTTCAGCTCTGCACAGAAACTGAGTTCCATTTTTGCAGACCCAGTAGACATCAGTGCAAGACTGCCAGCCCCAAAGACTTACCAGTTTTCTCCAAATATCCCTATTGTAGGAGCACCAGCTGGGCTAAAGAGAACAGCTGTTACTTTAAAGGGATATTGACTTCTCAGTTCAGTCAGAAAAACAAGAGTATAAGATGTGGACTTGTGAAGAATGACTATGAAAGACTTAATATTTACCCACTGCTAAATAAGGCAAAGAACTTGTTTTGATGGCTATACTGACAGATATACTGAGCACAAGATTAAGTCTGCACAACCATGAGGCTGAATCAGCTGCATATATTCTGGATCTTGCTCCCCTTTCCCTGACTCCAGCCCCACAAATCCTGAAATTTCCTGAGAGAGTCAGAGAGCCTGCTGACTTTCTGCAGACTAGAGTGTCAGTGGGACCAGTGTGTGGGCAGGGTGGGTGACAGAAAAGCTGCAATTCAGAACCAGACTTGGTCCCCAAACTTCCAAGATGCTATAGCCTTGCTCACTTCTTATTGTTCACCCTGGCACATGGGAATGGATGGGATGAATTTATAGATTTTTATTTCTTTCATTTGTCCTTTTCATGAGCTAAGACTGGGGCCTCTTCATCTGTGAATTCCATCACGTGCCTGCCTAGCAACTCTGCTTGCATGAAAGAAAAGCAACATTAAGTGCTTGTAGCCACAAACAGCTATGGCAAGACTGCATGGAGTGTATATAAGAGTGTGTCTTAATTTTTGCAAAGAAAAGACTTGGATTTTGTGGAAGTAGATAATATATTTGTATGACAACTGTGAAAAGAGGTTTGCAGGTCTATTTTGAAACCTTTCAATTTTTTCCAAATTTTTTAAGGTCCCACTTCAAGTACAGATACAAGATCATCTCTTCTGAATTTTCTATATTGCAATTTTTCAGATGTCATATGAAATAAAATCAAGTACTATTCAAGCATAAATTCCTGTCATAACAGTCAGCCTGAAAAGCAGGCCTATATATTTATTGAAAAATTATCAACATCACTGAAGTGCATTGACTAGATTTAATTGCATTTAATTCTTTTGTGGATGCTTCACTTGTGAGCCACTTGCTCAGAATTAGTATGAAGATATACTTATGTGGGTCATTAACTTTCTTATAAAATACTTCTCATAAAATATTTCTCATAAAATATTAGAAGAAGATTAGATTTGTTTCAGCATCCTGGAAAGTCCTCAATTTTGTATGCCTTGTTTAAAATCAACATGAATGTCTCAAAAACCTCATCTGCCAATGCCTTTAATTCTGTTGGTTGTAAATCATACAATCTACTGGATCCAAAATTGTTCCACTCATTATTTTGTCATTTAATGTCTGTTACAGCTACTGATGAAACAGAATGTATTTCATTATCATTGCAAGATAGGAACTAATTCTCCTACTTCAAATACATATTTTTTCCTGAATATACCTTATGTTATTCTGTGATTTCAAAGGACTACTTATTAAATATCTTTGCCTTTTCTGAATGGCTAAGATAATTTTTGTCTCATACAAAATCTATATCTTAGCTAGGGCTATTTCTAAGAATTTAAATAATTCTTCCATTTCCTGATATAAATGGAGTATGTAATTTTTCAGAAATTATATTGCTCTAGCTTTCTTTATCCAGTGGTTGTACTCTTAGTTGCAGACTGCAGTGTGACAATTTTATTTTTTTTTCTGTTTTTATTTTATTTCTTGGTCTCTCTGAAACAACCCATTAATAGGGACGTTTTCCTTCATTATTCAATAGTTGCTTTCAAACTCAGGAAAATAGTTTTCAAAACAGCCATGTATTTTCATCACTGTGTCATTCTTTGGCTAAATATAAAATATTAACCTGATTCTTATTAATTATGTTGCGAAAATATTTGTTCCTAGTTGAGTGATTAATTCACTATTTTCCATCCTAATGAGACTTAACATTAAGTAATTTCAGTCAGTGCTACTCTTTGTACTCTTTTATTTCTGTAGCTACCAGGAAATCACAAAGTCAGAGAATGAGTTGATTTGGAAGGGAAAAATATTTATCTTAAAGACCCAGTTCTAACCTCCCTGCTGTGGGCAGTGACACTTTTCACTAGACCAGGTTGGTCAAATCTCCTTCCAACCTGGCCAGGTATTCCTGGGGTGATGCACTGGTGGCTTCATGAGTTCTCAAGGCTCCCTCCCCAGGTGACTCAAATCCCACGTGATAATGTAACTGCTCTTTTCACACTTTATTGGAAGCTGTTTGAGGAACTAATAATGTTGTTATCTATGCTGATGACATAGATAACCATACCATATCAGTATATAATTATATGAATCACCACTGAATACCTGGACTCATAAGTACAGAACAACTTTCATCTGATATTGATTCACTTGTTTCAGATTTTGCAAAACCTGTTTTGAAAATTGACCGGATAGATTAAAATTATATCCTTTTAGTTCTGACAGTGAGGATGTTACTTTAAAAGGATATTATAGGAGTTTAATGGAGAGCCTGTTTTCATTTCAGACAGATCCCCACAAAGATCAAAACAGTGAATAAAGAAAATTACACCACCTTTTTTCTGGTATTTAAGTGTTTTCCATCTCAGTCTATATTTTCTAAAAGTCCTAGATCAAAAGAGCCTTTGCACCACAGAAATATGATGTTTCATAGGCCAACAAAAATCAATTGTCTCTGCAACAGTTCAAGTATAATTCATTGTTAGTAAGAAAATTGTATTTTATGACTCCCCACTATCAAGGATGGCTTGGAATTGACAGTTCATGCTGGCAAGTGCTTAGATCTGTAAGAAATTCCATTAAAGGCAATGGGATGGAGGTGCAGTCACTAAAATATGAGCAAGGACTTTACTCATCAGGTTGTATACACAAATTATTTATAAACTGTAGATTATGCATTTAAAAAAACATTTGCTTTGTGTCTTTAAGCTCCCTACATCATGTAATATGGTATCTGTTCCCTGAGAAGATGACAGATTTCTAAAACATAAAATAACAAATAGTGAATTATTTTGTTTAAATAAAACTATTTCCGTTGCCTAGGTATACATATAAAAGAGTAAACATTTTCCAGATATTCTAACTTGCGCAATTTTTTCTCATGATTATTTATTAATTACTAATAGAAGGTCATAAAAGTGGCCAAATGAAAACAACTGTAAAATTTTCAAATTAACATAATTTAAGCCTTCTGTCTATAATAGTACTATTTATTTTCACAAATAAGATCTTGCTTAGAAAATATTTTTTTAAAAGTTTATATCTGCTATCACTTCAAAATTCAATGTAATTTCAGAGCATTAAGCACTGTTTTTCAGACCCCCCTAATGTGCTTTTAGATATCTACATCTTAATTTAAATACACAGAATTATACGAAAACACGTACAACTGAACTAATAAATGGAGTGAGAGCTAAGAGTATGCACGTGGACTGTCATACTTTGCAAGCAAAGACTTGCAGAGCCATTCATCATCAAAACAAATCCTGCCAAACACGATAGGATCTGTCATACTCCAGCCAAATTGGTAGAATAAACGTAGAAAGAAGGAATGTAAAATAATGTGACTAATCCTGAGATGTAATACAGCAGAAAGGAAGGTTCTCAATACAGCAAGGTAAAAAATACTCATGATACTCTGAAGGTTGAAGAGGAAAACACTGAAGATTTCTTTCTTGTCTCATTCTATACAAAGAGTTTTGAAAATGCCACATTTCCAATATTCTCATTAAAACTAATTTTTCAATTTATTCTTGATGTCTCAATTGAAATTTCCTGAATAAATCACTTCCTGCTTTCAGGTTCAGATCTTTAAGGGACCTAACCATTTAGCACTTGAGCAGATTGTTTAAAAAAAAAAGATTGTTAAAGAAAAGCAGATTGTTTAAAAACTGCAAAATGCCAGGTGCTGCTCTCCTACGAAAGTCTGACCACTAGTGGCACAAAATCACTCTCTTGAAATGCATCCTCCCTAGGGGGAAGCTCGAAAGGCTGGAGCATTATTTAAGGTGGCCTTTGAAATTATGCATATTCATAGAGTGGAAAGAGCTGGAGGTTCCTACAGGGTCTGTTTGAATAAAGATCAGAAAATCCAGTGGGATCTTCTGCCCTGGGGGTCTCCCTGCAGCAGGATACATTTGTGTTCTTTTGTGGGCTTGAGAAGGCATCCCATCCCCTGGAGCACAGGTCCTCCCTTCAGGGGAATGCCAAGCCATTCCTACTTCCTAGAAACAGTTTTATATTGCTGGTTTTCCTCACTGCTTTTTATAAATATGATAAAAGGAAGACATTATAAAAAAAAAAAAAAAAAAAGGAAAAAACGGACTGCAGCAATCCTTTTTCCTAAAAAGTCAAAACAATATATTAATATATTTAGTGCATTTTGATATACACTTTTCTAGAAGAACAATGGCTGTGGAAAGAGAAAATTTCATTTACTATGTGAATAGACAAGTTTTCAGCTGGGTCTTAATTACTGGTTAATGGTTAATTACTTCTAGATATTAGGTTTTACTTCATTCATGCAGAAAAAAACATGTTTAGAAGACTTGTAACTATGCAATTTTTTCTACTATTGAGTCCAATTGACATCATTGGCAGAACATACTTTAGAAGCTTGCTTGGTTGAAATTCCTAAACAAGGAGATCCAAGAATCAGCTGAGGAGACTAACACACAGGATCCATAATAAAATTAGGGAACTATTCAGCCTGAAGTTTATCTAGGTATTAGCTTTTTTTAACATTACTCTTTTGAAATAGTACTACTATCAAATGTATTCTATTTTTAATGAAAGAATCAAATGCATTTTCTCTACCTAGTTCTTAAGTTTTCCGTCAAGACCTATGAAACAGTGAGTAGGATCAGACAGATCCCATTATTCAAAGTGGCTGAACCCCTTTTTTACCAGAGCTGGTCATAAAATCTGGCACAAGCTTAGTATTATTAATATTCCTTTCTCTTTGCACTTACTTTTAAGCTATAAATCTGCTTTGTAGCTATGGAAAAAATACAGTGTGTGTGCACATGGACTGAAGACACAGCCAATTATCCTGGAAATGTATTTTATGAATTTTCACTGAATTAAACAAGGACCAGCATCTTGCAAGAGTTCCTCCTCATGAGGCTACACATCAGCTAGAAAAGGTTTCTTAAACTGGAACACTGAAAGATCTGGGTTTACAATCTGTTGTTTGAATGTGTTCTGGTTGAAACAAGAAGTGGCAGCCTGATTGATGGCCCTATTTCTTTCCTTATTGTCACAAATTACTTTTGGGATATTAGCAATAACACAGTGTTAGCATTCTGTAAAAGGTGCAGCTCTCCAGCTGGGCTTTCACCATGAAGAGATTTCTCATACCAGTGAAAATCACTTTGCTGAACATTTAAATCCTGCATCCTGTCATGCAGGAGACTGGTAGTGAGAACAGAATAAAGAACCTCCACTTCTCTGTTGCTATCTAAAGCTCAGACTCAGTAAGACACCAACTGCTATTTCTACACAGAGACTTTTCAGTTCCCTACATAAAACTTGTTTAAGCTAACCATTTGTTAATGATTACCCTGAAATTTCTTTCTTCAATAGTGCTGTAAGTACTCTGAAGAGCACTTCCAAGAGACATGAGGACTGCAAAATTCAGGTTCAGAACAAAGAGGAGGTGATTTTTCAAATACCTCCTTCTAACATGATTCAAAAAGCAACTGGAAAAAGAGACGTGGTGAGGAATCCATCAAGAGCTATTAAAAACAAAGGCAACACCTCTGTCCACCTCTGTGTGGTTTTCCTTTGGAAGCATTATTTAATATTATAAATTACATTCATATGGGACACCCTAGATTGCTTTAGACAGATAATATAGTGCAGAGTACATTTACTTAATTGCTTGTCATGTTCTTGCCAAGGTGTCCAATGTCTCTCAAAACTAACAGCAGGATAAATCCTTAATTTGATCCAGTGTGGGTAGTCTTGTGTTATGCTTTTACCTTATGTTGTAAAGCTGAAAACAGCAGCTTTCTTTACTGTTGACTCACAGTGTGGGTATTTCAAAGCTGTAATTTCAATAACCTAGAAACTTCAAAATTTTTACCCTTTCTTTTAAAGTAAGTCCCCAGTACCTCCCTCAGTTTTTGAAGACATTGTGGAAAACACAGTAAATAAAAATTGCACTGGCTTAGCTCAAAGATTGCTATGCAAAGGATGATTTTTGACGCCAATTGTAGCTGTATCTCTGCCCCAACACGCAGGCAGGGTATTCTGATGATAGCCCAAGATGCTTACAGAAACCAAACCCCAGATTCATACTGGCTACAGTAGTCAAGGGCACATCAAATCCTACTTTCCCTGCCTCCGTGTGACTATCCTGGTTCCAGTCAGGAGAGGGTTAATTTTTGCAGTAGCCAGGAAGGGGCATAGAGGTTTCTGTACCACTTCACCTCATTGCCAGGGGCAGGGGAAAAGGAGTAATTTCCAGGGAGAAGGAGTTCCATCTGGTCAAGAAAATATGATGAAAGGAGTTGTCTATCATCATTTATCATCTATCTATTCCGGTATTATCTATCATCACAGACATTTTCTGTGTGAATAATTTCTTTTCTTATACTTTTTATTATTAATATTGTTGCAGTTATTGCTCATTTTCCTATCCCATTGCATTTCCAGTAAATTGTTCTTATCTCAACCCATGACCTTTATCTTTTTCACCTCAAATTGGAGTGGCATGTGATTTTTAGTGGGAACACTAAATTGGAGAATACCATTCCTAAATCAGGACAGTGACCATGAAAAGAACTAGAAACATGCATTTCATGAGGAGGAGAAGTGTAGGACACATAATTAGAGGACCAGGGTCCATCCAGAGCTCATCTGTGCTTAGGCAGAAGTTCACTGATAGAGGTTATGAAATCCTGGTAAAGGGTTCTTGCATTTTCTTCTCAGGACTCCAAATAAATAAAATCTTGCAGGACTACTGTCATCTTGGCAATTACTCATGTGACTGAAGTTGTTTAAAGGCATTTCTCTGTCTTCTGCCAGCATATAAATGGAAGTCTTCAATCTAAATAAAATCAAAGAGTAGGAAGGAAATGTAAAGACCTGATTCAGCTGCCTCAGCATAGGTACCTATTCTATTATATCTTAGAATATCATGCTGCCTTTCAGATTCTGCATCAGAAGGGTTTGGTCCTGTGTGGTACCTCCTAGGCATGTGAGCACATCCCATGTACCCAAATGTCACCAGATACCTGAGTTGCGGTGTCTGAATTGAGCCAATAAATATTTAAGATGTAGGTTTTGTAGATGGCTAATTTCATAAATCTTATTCAAAACACTTCTGAATCATGAGTTTGAAACATCTTTCTGCAGATCTGAGGGAATAATTTGCCTTACCCTCAATTTCTGGGATACAGGATTAGTTCTGCTCTGTATTCAGGAGTGTAAAACAGGATGATTATGGCAACAGCCTACTTAACATGTAAACTGCTCAATTGTGATAAGTATTTGTGGTTTGTTTAGTAAATATGTATCATAATTAAATAGAAACCTTTCTTTTAAATTTGAATACATTTTAGCAGTAGTACATGACTATCAGTGAAATTTTTTTTTTTCTGTTGAACAGGATGTATGTGGTCTCAAAGACCTCCTAAGTGATATGCCTGTTGTCACAAAGAACAGATGTCATAGTGCTGAGAAAGACCTGAGAAAGTCATCTTCATCTCTGTCCTGTAGCACATAATATACAACATGCATACAACACCACAGATTTTTAATGAATGCCTCAGGAGAGGCATAAAACTGAACACCACTGGATGTAACATCTGCAAAACGCAGAAAAGAGCAAACCCTGCCAGCAGCATTATTAACCGTGCTCCAGGAGTCATCAAGCAGATGTCATACCTGTTAGGGAAATGCAAATCACAGAACAGTACAGCTTGGTTTCCAATAATACCTCAATCTGATTCTGCCTTGTTAAGGTATCCATAGCAAATTATTTCCAGACATCTCATGATGCCTTAGAAGATCAACTGAGATATCTGTAAACAAAACATAATTTTGTTGGACTTGAACTCCTCGCAGTCTAAAGTATGCTCCATATCTGCAATAAATAGGATAGTCCACTGGTTTTGAGATAGCATAATTACCTCACAGGAGTAAGGCAGTATAACAAACAAGTCAACATAAAGCAATAAGAATTCATATATCATAAATTGTGAGACAAGCTCAACAAAACAAAAAAAATATAGATAAAAAGCAGATTAAGATCTATGGGAAATAATCATAACATATTTTGGGGTATAAGCAGCCACTGAAGTTAATTTCACACATAAGAAAACAAAAATAAGTTTCTACCTTTAAAGTTTACCACTTAAAAGCCTAATTCTTGTTAGGAATTACCAGACTTTCAAACCAGCATTTTACCTTCACACTGTAAAAACAGTACAGTAATTTTTAATTTTTTTTTTATTAATATCAATTATATGCTGTAAATACAATATATCTTAATATATTCAGATTTATCATTTGAAATTATACATTTATATTGGTTTATGTGTTTAACTTACAAGGGACAAGAGTTTCAGGGGATATACCTAGCTGAAATACCTTGGTTTAATGTAGGAATAAAAAACTTTCTTTCTTTATCCATTAAAATGTCAGGAATCAATATATAAATGACAGTTAAGACACTAAGTAGCAATTATTCCTATATCTGCTCATTTTAGGCAACCTCAGCCTTATCTTTCACTTCCTTCAAGATAGGATAAAACAGAGCCAGGTATTATAAGCTGGATCTATAGATTTTCTTCCAGCACTTTACTGCTACACTTAGCACTAAAACAAGTTACAGGCAACCACAGCAAGGGAATTTATGACCTTACAAATGGAGACAGCATGTGATAAATACCACACTATCAGTTGTTCAGGTAAGTAATATGTGCTCTTGTAAAATCTGTACTGAAAGCTGAGTAATTTATGTAGTAAAAGAAGTCTGGCTTCTTTAACCTCTCATGCTAATTTACTTTAAGATAACATGAGGATAGACTTGTGTACCACCCTCTCCTGGTATTTTTAATTGCTATGTCCTCTCTCTTTCATTAGTGTATCCTATTTCTTTCATTTATCATGTAAAAGGAGCAAAAGTTATTTCACCTTTAAAACTGAAATCCTTCTTCCTGATACAGGCTGATGGTTTACAACCTCTTTTTTTGAAGGAAAAGAAAAAAGAGGAAATTGCTTTTCTGGCCAGTGGCCATGCCAAAGTTGAAAACATGTCTTTTAGTAAAGGTAAAGCATCCTAATGAATGACTTGCTTTTGAAAGAACAAGACACAATCCTTGCAGTCATTCAGTACAAGAATTAATACACACACTCTCACACACAAAATAGAATAAAAAGACAGCTTCCTATGTCTACTGCAGCACATCTCACTCTTTGCTTTCAACTAACCAGTTTTTTGACTCTGGTTCATTAAAAGGAGAAAACTCTGAAGTCCAAACTACATTCAGTTGACTTGTGGATATCAGGAATATCTCTGGGTATTGTTTAGAACTGAGGTCTTCAGTGGATGGGTCATCTCTGATCCCTCATTTCTCTTGTGATCTTAAAAACTTAGGGCAAATGGAAATTCTTAGATTCCTGTAGCAACTTCTAAATCTGGAAAGGTTATTTACCTATTTAACAAATCCAGGCTAGTTTAACAAAATACATTGTCATTGCCCCCAAACCTGCCAATATTCTTGGATCAACACCTGTACAACTTAACACACTACCCACACTACAGGCACTACAGAAAATACATGCACTTTTGTCTGTTTAGAAACAGAATTGTCCTTCCTGGCTGCCAGGATTTTATCACCAAATATCAATGACTAGTGTTGCATGCACATGCAGTCCATAATCATTTAGCATTAAGATCTGGATTATGTGTTACAAAGCTATTAATGCCAAAACCTTTGGAAAAACTAGACTTTCTTCTAAGTACGTCCCATGATAGCAACCCATTTCCAAAAGAAATTGCACCAAGTTCACAGACCCAGTTCTGTAGATGGTTATGGCATGCAGAGCTCTTTGCAGCCATCATCCCTGGCCTCTCTGCTGGATCTGCTGCCCACCTCTCAGCCAGTATTCTCATTCATCATGTTATATTGAAAATAAGCATTAATAGAAATAGCAGTCTGCAGCACTGACAATGACACAGACTATCTCATGTCAAACATCAAGTTTGATGGAGTTTGGAAATTCTCATACGCAAAGTCCCTCATCTGTAAGTCCAACAAGGACATCACTGATATTCTATGACATCTCAAACATCACTTTGCCTGTGTTAAAAAGCCAGCTTATACCCCAGCTGGTATCTTCAAAGAAATCTGTGGAGGACTCAGAATCAAGTTTGAAATAAACATACACTGATCAGCTGTGTAGTACTTGAAACTCCAGTGACAAATTCTCAATATGTGAACTGATTGTAATTGAAGTTGGATATTTTATTCATCAACATCTGGACACAATTAACTGACTACCACCTGCAGCTGAATCTCAGCCCTAGGATATTTCTTTGCTATCTTATGTGCCTCAGAGATAAATCATTGTCCCTAGATGTGGAAGCCAGGGAGAAGTGGCTGGATACTTTCCCCCTTTCTAAGTATTTCCCATGTGAAAGTCAGCTACACTCTCTTAAATACTAAAAAATAATTCTTTGAGGACTCTTATTGCTCTTAAGACCCAAGACACACAGTAAAGTAGGTCTGCAGCCACTGCTGCAGGATTTGTACTGTAGAATGTCTGATCTGTTGAACAGATATAGAAGCTCATACTGCAATATGATGCCTGGCATCTTATCCCACCACTTTCTGCCTGAAGAAGAGCCATGATAGTCCTAGCATTCAGTTTTCTGTTCAGGGCCCTCCATTCCTGTAGCAGAGACTGTTAATACTTATCTGACAAATAACAGACTGAAACAGCAAGTGATAGCTGCGAGTTATCCTAGCAGTGAACAGTGTGCTCAACCTCTTAATATTTCTCTACCACAAGCTAGAAATTATCTCTGGTTCCTTCCTATTCATCTCATGTATTAGGGAAAGCTGTCATGGCATTTAATTAGTTTGGGATTTATCAATAGTCCTTTAAAAGATAAGAATTGCCTAAAATAATGTATAGGTAGATATACCTACTCTGAACTGCTCCTGTAATTTTAAACTCCAGATATGGTCAGGAAGGAATTCAGCCATGCACTGTAGAATAAGATTAGACAGCTTTGAAAGGTGTGCCCTTAAGCATGTGTAAATACAAGAGTCTGTGACTACAGAGATAACTACAGTGAAAGTACCCAAGGCAGGTGCCATCCAATTCTTCTGTCACCTGGTGAAGCAGCAAAAGCTATCAGAAACTTGAGAGCTAGGAGAAACAGTGACTCTGGCTCAGCTGCTACTTAAATTGGTCTTGCAAGAGGATCATTCTTCTCTTTAGACCACTAATAACATACTGTTGGTGAGGAGGAACTATTTTTCTCTTTTTTCCTTTTGGTTTTCTTTGTATTTTTTTTTCCCAATTAATCCTCCCTTTCCTTTTTCCTTTATTTTTTTTAAATATTACCTATATAAAACAAGAGTTGATCAAACAAATACCAAATGTAGAGGGTGAATTAGTCATGTTATCACTCTCATATGTGATACAAAGAAACACTACTTTAACAGATTTAGCACATTTTAAAGAAATAATATAAAGATAATTTTATCTGCTTATTAAATTGTGCTGTAAAAAAGTAGAACTTAGCAATTCCCACACCTTGTTTGTAAGTACATAGCAAGATAGTACATTTCAGTTAGCACTCAAATAAAGAGTCAGAACTGAATAACAACTGTAAGAAATTTACACATCCTCCAGGACTTGTCTACCTGGCAAAACAGGGTAAACTCTTTCCCAGTAAACAAGACATGTTTCTGTGGAAATATTTTTTTCAAATCTGTGGATAATGAAAGAAAATATTGATACCTCTGTACTAGTAGCTGCCATACATTCATTTTGTAAAAAAAGCCACAAAAACCAAAACCAAAACAGTGACATACATAAAATCAAGATATGCTGGTTTCTCTCTCATCATCACTTTTTTCTCACCCTAAGGACAGAATGTCCTAATGACATGAGATTGAATCAAAAAGAGTGGTAAGAAGTAAAGCTGGTGTAGGAAGCTCTAGCCCACTCTATGTTCTCCTCACACCAAGACATAGCATCCTATGCTTATAGCAAGACATATTTTCTTCCTCCAAGCAAAAACATAGAATTCAGTAATTTTTCCATATTTCCAGATTAATGATTGTCCAATGGGAGTAGCAGAATAGATCAAGACACTTAACATCTGGAAGAATTTCGCACTTCTTATGGAAGGTTGACTGGCACATCCTCAAGTCCAGCACGTTCTAGGCACATGGCTACATCGCTTCTGAGACATTTTAACATCCCAAGGATAAATTAGGCTTATTGTGCTTAGGCTGCAAACACAGCCTATCCTGTGAGATAAGGGTATGAAACAAAAAACTGCTGGTTTGGACGATGATGTTTGTCTTCTGAAGGGGACAGGCCAGAAACAGGGACCAAAGGGTATGTCATTCGGAAGGAGAGAATACTGAAGCAAAAGAGAGAATGAGATTCAGATGGTCACATTACTCAAGAGTGAGTTAGGCACAGCATTCTACAAAAATGACAATAGAAATCTTTCTTCACCAAGTATTTGTTTTATGCAATATGTTTGAGGCATTTCAAAATGTCTTTAGGGCATTATAAAATGTCTTTAGAAACATATGGTCACTGTTGTAATGTCCTTCCTATAAAACCAAGCTATCTTTGTACTAAGACTGCTACTTTTCAAGTTTTGGGCCAACAGGAAAATGAAGATTACTGTTTTCTTAAAATCTTTTTAAGGAATTTCTAAGGGGTTTTTCTTAGATCTGTTAGAATGTCATAATCTATCAATATACTATTAACCCCATGATAAAAATCTTTAAACACTAAAAAAACTAACACTCCCTTAATAGAAGAAGTTCCTTCTATGAAAAACTTTGGTTCTTTGTTCAGGATAATGAGTTTAAGTAACATCACAATATTATTATTTAAGAACAATGTGGTGGTTATTAGCCCAAATCAGAAGCTGTCCCCCTTAGCAAACCACTAAGTTCATGTTTAGATCCTGTCTACTTTAATGATACTTAAAAACTGGTTGAGAATTTTGCTGAACTGAGGTCTTTTACGACAATTTTGTTTAAAGTGTTCATTAAAAATTTCTTTTCTCTCATTACTCTACAGCTGTGCTCACGTCACTTGGGAACCTAAGATCAAAGCTTGAAAGCTATATTAAAGAAAAGTCATCATTTATTTGATTTTGATTTTAGCTTTCTGAAATAGTTTTTCTGTCAAAAATTTAGCATACTCACACTGAAAACTCCATGACAGTATGTCGCAGTGACTACATGGCAATCTGATCAGAGTGACCAGAAAAACTTGCTGCTCAAATACTTGTGAATGTATATGGATTTCATTGATGCCAGAGGCCTTTGACTAAACAACACTGTTTTCTTTCATTAAAAAGAGGGATAGATGGCGCTCAGAAATGCTATTTAAAGCATGTAGATAAATTTTCTCCTTTTAGCGTGTTCCTTGCCTTGTTAGACATATCTTATATTTGGATGCATCTGGAGATAAATTTTATGCGAAAGATATGCATCATTTTGACAGATACTTAGTGAGGAAAGTATACATACCTTTTATGCAGTAAACCATGAGAGACAAATCTGTAAGAGCTACAGGTTCATAAGTTCATGAGAAATGTTTTATTACACTAACACACTTGCTTTAAGTCTGTCTAAAATTTCAGTGCACCAGAATTCTGCCCTAAGCTATAGCTCCTTCATGGTTTACAAATAATACCAAATCCATGTCTGATATGATGGCTGAAATGCAGAGAAAGAGGAAGGAGGACTATCCTGGTACTTAAAGAGTTGGAACAAAATACATTTACCAACCAGAAACCCAATCCTCCATAGGGCTAGACTGTGCTGTCCAGATTCTACTGAAACGAGATAAATCAGTTTAGTGGGATTTCTATTGTTTGTATCTCTTTTCAAACCAAGCCAGTACATTAACAGGGTTTTCTTCTTCTAGTCGATTTCTGTATATCATAAACTATTAATGGATACTGTAAAACTCAGCTATCCATTAAGACCAGTCTAAAAGGCCATTGCAGATTCTGATATTCACATGCAGAGTCCTAGATATAACTACATCAGCATTCTTCCAGCTAGGGTAGCTTAAAAAACCCCCACAGATTTCAGAAGTCATTACTTCCCCTCCCAGCATTCAGATGTTGGTTCATGTCCCTTTTGAAGCTCTCATCCTCTTCCCCTTCTCTTTTTCTGCCCCCTCTCTCTTACTGCCATGTCTATCTGCATACCTATGGATGGAGAAACACACTTTCACATGTTCCTGGTGATTTACATACAAGACTTTCTTAACACTCCTTTTAAAAGCACTCCTATCCCCTTTTCAGAATTTTCAGAAGCCCAGGCAAGAGCAATTTCCCCCTGCAAACAATTCTGGTTCAAACATGAAATGATTTTTAAAGAAAACATGCAGGAAAAATAGGCATTAAGCTTTATTTCAGACTTCCTATGACTGAAGTTTATCAGCATATCATTATTCTACTAAAGAAGTATTTTCCATGCCTATGTGTTAGCGTGTTGTACTAATTTTAAGTAAAAATGTACAAAGCCTGACTATATTGTACTACATCCTTATCAGCAGGAACATTTGGACCATAAGGGATGTGTTAACATCCAATGCAAAGATACTGTATTGTATGTTTTAGCGCTTATAAGAAAAAAGGACTGAAATCTGATCCAGGAAGTTTTCTTGGTCTCATATTGCTGCAATTTTTAGAAGACTGACCAGTTTGGGCTCTGGGAGAAAATCAAAATATCAAATTAAAAGTATATTGATAGTAAAATGCAGTCAGGAAATAACATTGACCTGTTCCGTGATGAGCATGATCACCTCATGGACAGGGACAAAGTTGAGGAGAAGTTTAATGCTTTCCTTCCCTTGGTCTTAAGCACTGATGATGAGCTTTGGGACCTCCCAAGCCCTGAGCTGGACAGCCATGCCTCGAAGAATGACAAACTCCCGACCAAGGCCCAAACTCCCAACCAGGGCCCAAATTTGGGTTGGATTTGTTGCTCCAGCTGGTTCACTATAACTCTATGGGGCCAGGTGAGATTCATCCCAGGGTACTCAAAGATCTGGCAGATGTCATTATGAAACTTCTCTCAGTGGGTTTCTCAAGAGTGTAAGGGATCTAAGTGGTCCCAGGTGATTAAGAGCTGACAAATGTCCCAGTCTTCAATAAGGGCAAATGGGGTGACCCTGGTCACCACAAGCCTGTCAGTATCCATTCAGTGCTTGGCAGAATATTGAAGATTATTCTGTGAGTTCTGGAGTAACACGTGGAAGCCTATGCAGGCATTGTTCACAGCCAGCACAGGCTCACCACAGGAAAGTCCTGCTTGACACACTGTATATCCTTTCTTTGACCAAACTCCTTTCCTTCTAAGTTCTATTAGCTTGGGTGCTTCATCATCTTCCTATCCTTGAAGCAATATCTTCTTAATAACCAAAGTTCTATGTCCACCCCTCACCTCTTAAGCAATGAATTTCCAGTGTGGAACTAAGAGCCGCCTCCCTCCTGTGAGTTACATCAATATGCTGTGCTGTGCACATGTGTTGCATTAGTAGGAAACACTGCAAAATGTGCTGTGTTTTATTTCTATTTGAACTGTGTGCACGTAGTTTCCCTTTACACTCTAAAGCTCAGTGGCATTTTGTTCTTCACCAGAGAGGCTAATATGGCTGGTTGCCATCTTTGGGATGAGGTCCACATCATTTTCTGTAAGTGAAGGATTAACACATGGCATCAGTCCATATTTAGTTAAGGATTTGGGATGTCACTAGCTTTCAGCTTCTTCTACCACAAACTATCTGACAAAATCCTATTTAATGCCTTGTATGAATTTCATCTCTTTAAAGTTTCATCAGTATGATTGTGAGTAATTTCTGCCTGAAGTAGCAAATGTACCAATGCAGTTATTCTGCTTTCCGCTTTTCCATGCCCATATTCAAATCCATTATATAAATATGCCCACACCTAAATCTGTCCCATCTTGTTGATCTGCATGTAAAATTCACACGCTGGCTTGTGTAAATGCAACCCAACCATGAAAGCAATTTGCTCATGAGTCACACAACCCTGAAAACACTGAGGTAACTGCAAAACCATCCCTTGTTAGATTGAAGGTAGGGTATTAAATCCTGATATCATCCTGAATTAAGTTTGAAAATTAATTTCTTAAGGGTTTTACTCTTTTCTGGAAGTTTTTAAGCACTGACTAAATGGTTCATCTTGTCACTATAAAAAAATAAGTAAATATAGTTCTTATTTTATCAGCTATTACAAATAATTATGTATCTTGCTGTACAATGGCAAATGTGATCACTGAGATTAGAAGGAATATGATCAGCTGGGATTAAAATGCAACTTCTGAAGATATGCCATCAAATCCATCAGAACACATCTGTAGCTTGTTTTCTATTTACGATGTCTCCATTCTCCTGACATTAATATTTGTTGACTGACACTTGCCATTAAGGCTGGTGTGCTCTGCCCAGGAAGGAAGTAAAAAGTATGGACCTCAAACACCAGTATGCAAATTAACCCAAAAGGTTTTAAGTTGTCCAGAAAATAAAAAGTAGCTTTTTTTTTTTTTATTTCCATAACAAAGCCTTTGCACTCAAGCAGCCATATTGCTCCAGAAGCTAGCTTGTTTGGGTTCTTTTTTGTTCTTTTTTTTTTTTTTAAGTAATCAGAATAAGAAAGTTTTAAGTAAGGATTTGAAGAAAGATGACTGAGGCTTTGCAGGTGATTGAAGAGAGCACTTTTCAACTACCAGGAGCAGCAAGGAAAAAAAAATATAGAAATTCTTCCTTGCAATTGCACCTCTAACAGGGAAATTTTTAGTGTTGCAGCAAATGGGAGAAAAAAATCTATGTTCAGATACTAAGAGAGATAAAGACAGCTAGGGATACAAGGCTGTGAGACACTTTTATTGAAGAGTGAGGCTGAATTCAACATGATACAGGAGGGATCAGTATGTCACAGCTACAGACACAGCCTAGAAACAATATCTTGTGTGGACCCTTAAAATAGAATACCTAAAATAGGTCTGCATGTAATTTACAAGTTTTATCACCACCACAGTGATACACTGGAGTATTATATAACCATACATGTGGAAGGGGCAAATATTTTGACTAAAGCACTGAGTAAAAATCTGATAGTTTTAATGAACTACGTAGGACTACACAACATTACATGTGTTTGTATATCTGTTTCTGAGTATTTGTGGGACAGAGGGAAGTATGGTTCTGCTCAGAGTGTGTCTTCAAGTATTCTGGCCATGGAAGAGGCTATTCTTGTGCAAGTTTAGGCAATGCATGAAGTAATGTTCATAGGTCCTTATAATCAGTGTCAGGTTTGTTTTTTTTTCTAAACATGTTACACTGACACCATTGTATGATAAATATATTTCCTAACAACAGTGTAGATGCTCTTTGATGAATCTCACCTTTCCAAACTCATCCTATGTAAAATAACTGTGTATGATGTAGAAAGATCATCCTTGGCATACACATGGTATTGCAAGAATCTGGCTCATTATGTTTCATTGCATTTAAGCCAGATAGCCAGAAGTAGCCAGAATTTTCATTTGGATACTATCCAACCATTGTTAATTATAAAAGACATGGTACAACAAGTTGGCATTCATATATGTGAATAATGGAATACTTCTTTAATTATGTACAAAAATCCTAGATTAACTAGTTTTGTCTCTTTATAAAGTGCCCCTTCTGAATCTGTTTCAACTCCCATTGAAGTCAAAGGAAAGCCTCCCATTAATTTCAGTTAAAGTCAGTTGAGTTTTATGAAATTCTTTTGCATGATGGCTCCTGACTTCCTTGAAATCTGTTGCAAATTTGTTTGACATGCAAAGCGTTTCCCTCACAGTCTGTAATTCCATAAAGCTGTGCTGAGGACTCTTACTTACCTAGCACAAAAAAAAAAAAATTCAGATTGAATAGACTGACTTTAGACAACATTTCATATCTGCCCAAGAATTAGGATTAAGGGCCCAATTAAATGCCAAACACATCTGCTGTCTTACATGAAACTGGAAAAAAACATTTTATGTTTTCAAAGCAGGACCATGTGAAGGTTTTTGAAAGCCTCTTCCCTTCTAATAAGCCAATATTATTTTATAAGTCATTGCTAAAAGCTAGGAATTTTGAGAAATATCAGTGAAGTAAGTTACAGAAACATTCTGTTCTGAAGTTAAAATATATTATTGCAAGCCTTAATATTAGTGTTATATGAGCATTCTTTGAGTTCATTGGAGAATAAACATATTTAATAACTTCAAAACACATATGGAATAAAACATTTAATTATGTTCAAATGTCCTAAATGAATTGTGTTTGCACCTTAAAAAATGTCCCCTTTTCTATCTGATTCAATTCTTACCAAATCCAAAGCTTAAGTATTTTCAAAGATGGATGCAAATTTTATACTATATGTGATAGATAGTTTTAAGTAGATGTATAAATAGGCCAGGTAGATATAGAAATAGGTCTAAAAAACTTTATAAAAGGCTTTATATGGCTTTGACAAGCTATCACTTCATAGTATATTCAAGAATTAAATGGACTACTATTTTCTTCCAGAATGGATGTACTGTTTCTAGCACTTAATTTTAAATGTGTTTTGGCACATGGGTTGACCAAGCAGTTGTCTTTATTCTCTCCTCCCCTTTCCACCTATATGGGAAGTGCACAGCACACTTCTTTAGGCACCTTTGTTGGTGACAGGGGCAGTGGTATTGAGTGGACCCTCAGCAAGTCTGACAAAGGCAGCAAGCTGTGCAGTGCAGTCAATGCACTGGAGAGAAGAATTGCCTCCCAGGAGGACCTTGACAACCTCGAGTGGTAGGCTCATGCAAATCTCATGGAGTTCAATGAGGCCGAGTGCAGGGTCTTGCACATGGGTTGGGGCAATCCCAAGCACAAGAACAGGTTGGGTAGAGAATGGATTGAGAACAAATTGGATATAAACTTGGGAACAGGAAGTTTGTCATGAGCTGGCAAAGTGCATTTGCTGCCAGAAAGCAAATGTGATCTGCATCTAAAGAGGCGTGGCCAACACGACAAGGAAGGTGATTTTGCCCCTCTGTTCCAATCTTGTGAGATATCACCTGAAGTACTGCATCCAACTCTGGGTCTTCCAGCATAAGAAGAACCTGGACCTGCTGGAGTGAGTCCAGAACAGGAAGACAAATGTGTCCAGAGGGAGTTCTCAGGCTGAAGAAGAGAAGGCTTCACGAAAACTTTGTTGCAGCCTTCCAGTACCTGAAAGGAGCGTATGAGAAAGCTGGAGAGTGACTACAGAGGGTGCACACAGCAATAGACTAGGAGGTAGTGCCTTTAAAATGAGAGAGGATAGGGTTAGATTAGATATTAGGAAGAAATTCTTTACTGTGAGGGTGGTGAGGTTTCTACTATAGGGAAGGTAATTGCAGAGAAAAATTGAACACTGTCTCCCAAACCTCTGACTCCAAGGACAACAACAGATAATTCACACGATCACACTTCCATTTCACAGTTCTGAAAATAGGCAGAATAATCCCTGCTTCCCACAGATTCTCTCTATGTTTTTAATTCATCCCATAGGTTTAGAGCAAAAAGCACAGGGTCTGGTCTTTCTACCTAATGAAGCACTGACATTATCTCTAAGAAGTGCAGCACTAATTGTGATGATGACAATGATCATGACTGCTGAACATATGGAAAAAAAATCCAGCCTTTCTCCTTGATCTCAGATCTGTCTCATCACAGTGATGCTGCTTCATGATCTGGACTTAGATGGAGCTGGCCACTACCTCTGAGTCTGTCACCCTGCTGCTCTGTGGGTATGGGCACTGGCTGATTGTGTTGTTCCCTTTGGCTCTTAACTCTTAAGGAACAGCTGGCTGTCAGTGTAAATTTGTTTGGCAAGAATTGAGAATAAGTTCAACCTTAAGGTTCAAACTAACAATTCAGAGGAAGAAATTTTATTTATGCAAAATTTATGGAACAGCAAAAATAAAGTTAGTGGGTAGCAGAGTTTGCTTATTAGGTATTTACTAACTTTGAATTAGCAACTTTGAACTGATTGTGGAGCTTCACTTCAGATTTTCAATACAGGAAGAAAAAGTTATTTTGTGATCCTAATAGAATAAATGTGGTTGTGGTGTGCATTGATGTAGCACTACTATCCTGATGCCTTCTTATTCCCCAAGTATGACACTCATTAAAAACTATACCTAGGCATATAAAAAGGTGCTATTTTTTTATTTCAGAATTTTCTTGCCCTTTTGTTTCATGAGCACAATTGTTCTTTTCAAATTTTTAATTGAACTCTTGACTATAAAAAAAAGAATTGAGCAAAGAAAGGCATAGCATTTATGACTTGCGGATAAATTCTCTAACATCTTGATCTCTTCAAAGAGGCAATGATATCAAGATCACCTTAAACTCTCCAGAAAGTTTCCAGTGACAAGTTTCCTAAAACAAGAACATAAACAGTGTGGAAGCATCTGAAGGTATTTTTCAGCTGCTAAGCTTTACAAGTGTTTCACAACCTTGGAAGAAGTTCTTGTTATCTAAACAGCAGTGTTATTAGAGATGATTAATCTTATCCTTGTTATTCAACCAAACTACAGAGTGATTCTTTCCTCCTACTTCCGGGCAATACTGTACACAATATAGAATGCACATGAGAACAGTCTACAAATGACTTCTTGCTATATAGGTCATTAATAGTGTAGGAGGAAACTTCGGAGATGACATAAATGGTGGCGTTAGTTACACATTGTTACATTCCTACTGAAAATTATGCCTTGAGTCTCTGTTAGTTTTTTATTTTATTATTGGAATATAAACCTATTCCCAGAGTTCTGGGAATCACTTATGGTGGGACAATTTATTAGCCAAATATTAGGTTTTTCTGAAAGCAGACAAGGAAATTAGCCACAGCATCCTTGACTCAACCAAACTCTTCATACAGTGGAGTTCCATGAATGGAGTCCCTGCTCCAGGATGTATTTGCTCCAGAATGAGAGACACTGAGATGCCTAAAGCCAGGTGAGACCAGTCCTTACTATGGTGTCACCCAACAGGAGCATACACTGATGCTGCATCAATACACTGTAAATACACTGGCATTTACAATAAAAACATGTTCCTTTTTCCAGCTTTTAAAATGGTGTTCTTTGAACTGTGGCATGGTATCTAAATTGCTTATGGTTTTGTTTTTATAGAAAAGTTATTGATACTGAGAAAGGGAGTATAAGATATAAAGGAAAACCTAGTGACCATCAGTATATTTGATCACCATGGATCACACAAAGCCACCTTGTTCATAAAAAATCCTTTTTCTGGTTTTCAGACTATTGGTACCACACTAAATTCTAATCAAGGAGGTATTTTCATAAAAGAAACTGTACAGTGCTTGACCACATACATGCAGCTAATGAATGTCAGTTACCTGAGATATGTATTCTGGTTTGAATTTGTACAAAACTTTGGCATAATGAATACAGATTAGACTAGTAATTATTCTGAAATTATAGTTCTTAGGTTTGGAGAATAAAAAGAGTACTATTTTGACAAACTGAAAAGTCTTTTTATTAAATCTACCGACATAGTCTTCCTCTTTTCTTGCCTCAAAATGAGCTTCAGTAACTGTTCATTGCCCACCATTCCCTTATGTGTCTTGAAGTATTTTTAATAAGGAAAATTAACTAAAACATATAGGTCTATATAATGTCTATCAAGTAAACATTAGGTAACCCTTGTTTTTATGGCCACTCGATTTTGACTTTCTGCAAATTTCACTCAATTTCAGCTTATCTGAAAGGCAGCTGTTAAGGAAAATACCTGATTCTTATATAGAGGAGAAATAGAAATTAGTATACCAGGTTTTTTTCTAAATAAAAGAAAAAAAAATACAAGGGAACATACAGTTTCTGACCTTAATTAGGCTGCCTTTTAGCAACAAATAAGAAGTTTTTTAATTTTCCTTCCTTGCCCCACCCTCTTGTTTTCATAAATAGACTTACTTAGAGCAGTAAAAAGTCTTACTTCTTGGCATCTTTATTTCCTTCAGGAATTTCAGAATGATAATGCAACAAAAAATTCACCAGAAGTAACTTATCAAGCTTCTTGGCACCACCTGTTATTTAAGCAATCCCTTCAAATAGAGTAACATCTCTTCAATCCTACATTAAAATCCCTCCTCCAACGCATTTTTTATTCCTATAAACACACTGCATCCTAAAACTGAAACCATCAGCATGATACAAGTCTAGAGCAGAGTCCTGAAAGTCAAGACAGGATTGTCATCAGCTCACACCGATAATTAACTGTGTGCCAAAATGTTCTCTAGCGCTGAAATCCACTGATGTGGAACTGTCCAAGTCTGTTACATTGTCCTCCTTTCTGAAACATCATGGCCAGAGCCAGGTTGACAAATGGAAATGATCCCTTATCTGTGTGAATACCCATTCCTAAGCCTGGGAAATAACTGGGAGGCTGAGAACTGCTCTTCCAAAACAATGAGAGGGAATGCACCTCAAAAGAAGACCTGAGTTCCAGTGCCTAGGAAAATCCTGTTACTACATAATTTACTAGTACTTTATAATTGTAAAATGCAATGACTAGCAAGTCCTTGAGAAATACTTAGAGGCAGGCAAAAGAGGAGTAATATTTGTGCTTTTACACATACAGACTGATGATGGACATTCACATTAAGAAATATTTCCTGTAAGGCACCAAAACCAACTGTCTCGGCAGCTATAACACCATATTTAACAAACACAGCTCTTTTGTGTTAAAAACCCTTTTGTGTTAAAAATGGCAGGGCCATTTCCTTCTCTGTATGTGAAGCTTTAATAATATGGGAGCAGTAATAAAAGGATAAATTCATTTTGCATGACATTAGTAAACCAAGATAGATTATTATATTTGTACTTTAAGCCTGTAATTAGAAACCAAGACTGCTTTCACCAGGGTCAGTGAGAATTTCATCAGGACTGGTGCTCATACTCAATAAGAGAAGAGCTGTGGCTTGGGCAGCTAAAATCCATCTGAAATTTTGCTAGCCCCAAAATGGGAATCAGTTTGGACACTTCACTTGTTCCAGCACAGCAGCCACAGCATGAGATGATACTGTGGAAAATAACAATAACATAAAAAATAATATCAACCACCACTAGATAATTAATCTGACAAGTTGACTGCACGTTCTGGAGCCACATAATTCTGGCACAGGAAGGATGTCAGGATCACAAATATCTTAAAGATACTTATGAAATCACCTCTGATCTTATTTTCACTTTGGTCTTCTCTAAATGTCATATTTTCAAAACTTTTTTAACAAAATAATTTAAGCAATTTAAACAAATGCTATAATTTTACTGACATTTGACCAATTAAAGTACATTTGTAATCAATGTTGCAAAAAGAGCTTTAAGTAAAATGACATATCTCCAACTAATACTTTTTTAATCCTTGATCTTAAAATATTTACCACATAAATGACAAGCAGGGTCAAAGCAAATTGCACTTCATAAACTCAAGTTTAAGACATCAGCCGAGAATTCATAAACCCAATACAAATGAAAATGCTTAACTTGAGTTTGCTCCATCCCCGGTCTACCCTATGGAGATAAGAAGGGAAGACTGAAATTTTAATTGGTCCAATAAAGTCGGCTTGTGTTATGGTAAAGGAACATAAAAGCTAGATCAAAGCCAGCCTGCCTAACAGGCCTGTCAATACCAACACTGAAACAGCAGCAGCAGCAGCCCCTGCAGCAGAGCAGTCGATACCAGGAATGCAGGTTGCCATATGCAGGGCAATCTTTAAGCATTTCTGTTTATTGTTTTGCAAAGACCATCCTCAGCTCAAGCTACATCAATGTTAAGCACTCTTTATAGACATAGGAAAAAGTAGAATGCATGGAAAGAGTAGAGAGAAAAACAAATATCATTCCTTCCCTTGTGTGTAAATGTTGAAATGGATTTCCAGCTTCCTTTGCCATAAACTCTTCCTTTCTTTTTTTTAATCAAGTTCTGAAGGATTTTATTGCACTTTGTGCTATCTGCTGGTTCTGTCTTGTTTTACAATCATTTATAAGTGAAAGTTAAAAACAAAGTAAGATGGCAATATATCCCTGGCAGGCAAGTAGGAAAAGGAGTGTATTTGAACACTACGTTGTTTCCCTCATCCTGAAATAAAGAGAAAGGTTGGTACATGATGTACCTCTTCATGTCTTTCAGTGAGGTCATCTCCTTGTTGCCTAAATCTTGTTTCTAAGAACAAATTTGGCTCTGAACTTGGAAGTAGGCCTGCCTGTAGACTGCAAAGATGCTCTGAATCAGCTCTGGAAATCTCCCTGCTGCGTGAGTGTCTGATTCCACATACCTGAAGAATTTGTAGAATCCCTGTTCTCAAAGCATGGCAGTACTTCATAACACTGATATAGAAGTGCAGCAATTTTCATTTTACTGGTGGGCAAAATATGTTCTCAGAAGCTACTTTCTCCTAGGTCAGGAAGGAATTCTGCAATAGAGCAGTAAAGCAAAGCTAAACTGGGAATGTCTCAGGTGAGCAATTTTGCTAATGAATTTGTAAAAATGGCTGAACCCTCTATCTTGTGAGCACCTGACATAGATTAGCTGCTTGTAACCTGTCTTCCATATGGCAGAACTAAGTCCAGCTTGAGATGTGAGGGATGCAGTCAGACTACTAAGGCTTTGTCTCTACTGGTAAATAAAGCCAGGCCAGAATTCAGCCTCAAACACTGGATCCATTGTTGTCCTCATTGATTACAGCCAAGCCTCCATCTTAACACAGCAATGACATCAAATGAAAACAATAGGAAAAATCCAGAAGAGCGAGTGAAGCACACTTATATCTTCCTGGTTTGTTATGAAGTGATACCGTTATTCAATCACTGAGAATCTACAGGGTGAAACTAACAAAAGAATAGAACAACAGAGCAGACATGGTGTTCGGAATTACCAAATGTGGGACAAAAAAAGTGGAGCGAAGGGAACTAAACATAGATGAACGTAAAGCAAAACCAAACCGTATGAATAAGTTGTTCCAGTGTGCAGTCCTAAGTGCTTGAGCCAGCTTCAGCTAAAGTACACAAACAGAGAAGTCATTGGAGTTCTTCAACAGTCAAGTCACTTGGAAAAACACAAGCAGCTATAAATCAAACAAGCCACGTGCTTGTGGGGGCATATTTCACATAGAGGGTGCATTGAGATAGACCTGCAAGTACATGATTACAATAGCCAAGAAACTGAGCTTTTTTTTTAATGTTTGGAAAGCACCTAGAACTTTTCAATTGCTACCCAAAAACATGTAGTTACAATAATAACTGAAAATGTGTAAAGACTAAAAATGAATGTCAAGATAAAATCAAAAGGAAAGAAAAAAAAAACAGGGTTAGCAGATATGAGACACTGGTCATGGCACATAAGTATGTAATGCTGGAACACACTCAAAATCAAATCAAATTTTTGTTTCTTCTAGGCTGTTACATTGGTACATAAATATGGAACGAACAGTGACAGGTTCATTTCCACTTCTGGGTTGTGAGTGTTGATAGCTGTATGGTTCTGATGGATAACTGCAGATATAGGATAAGAAAGCAGGGGAAAATGACTACTACAAGAAATCACATGGTAGTCCCTGGAATAGTATATTAACCTGAAAGTAAAACTTGGCAGGGCGCATTTCCATAACTACGAAAACAAGGCAGATATCAGCAGACTGCTATTGTGATACTGCTTAGAAAAAAAAGGCTGCACTGCAACAATTAAATTCAAAATCAGAAGGGCAAAGATGACAAATGAAAGAGCTACAGATGTTAAGAAGATAATATAATTATTCAAAGTTGTGTTAAACTGTTTTCTCCATTGTCCATCATGTGACTAAATCTTGAAATGAAAACCCTCCAGGAATCTAAAAATGAGAAAAGTGCTGTTCTGAACTACAAATGTCCTTCCTACCTACCATCTGAGCTCTGCTTCTGACCCCAGCCTAAACTAAAGGGCTGAAAATAATACCTATAGAGGCAACTTTCATTCTAGCATGAAGCAAAAGTCTCAGCTACTTTGTTACAAAACATTATACTCTTATCACTAACACTTTTGCACAACAGTATGATGTTTACAGCGCTCACATCACAGATGGGAAATGTGTGTCTAAGTCCTTGTTCAGACTAAGAGGATTTAAACCTTCATCTTTCACCTCCAAGGCACCTGCACCAATTTTTAAATGAGACACGCTCTATCTTGTCCTTGGTCATCCACTGAAATAAAGAGTTGAAATCCTGTCACTTTTAATTTGGTAAAAGGGTTTCAGCTGAATTCTAGCAGCCAGGGAATCACCCAGATTGGCTGCACCTTAGAAGTAAAATAAAAAAAATAAAAAAAATAAAAAAAAAAAAAGGAAGTTTCAGCCAAAGCAACTAAACAATTGTTTAGTTGAATTTTTCAATTAAAAGTAAAATGCTCTGATCTATATTATATCAATCAGGGAGATGCCACCAAACTGGAGTACGGAGCCTTCACTTTGTTCAGAATGTTTTCTTCCTAGGGCCAAACTGTGGAGGTTACTCATCAAGATTTTAGAGGAAACCATGCCAAAACTATCATTAAAGTTCAGTACTTAGTAACCCTCATCTGTGCCTATTCCTCCAGACCACTATGCTCTATCAAATCACCAACTTTGATGACTGAACTTCATTGCTTAGTCCTAAAAAAGCATGACATATATATCATGACAGATGAAAAAAAATCCCTGTACTTTTCTCATTTGTCATTCACATTTTAATCTGTTCACAGAGCAGTAACTGTGGCCTGTGAGTCACAATAGCAACACAAACATCCATGCCATCAACACTTCTAGATATGCCATTTCATGAAACCACTAGCTTTAGAAATCTGATTAGGCAATACTTGGGAAATGCTTGGACAGCTAGGGGGAAAATTGGTGTGTTCTAGAAAGCATTGTTTGTAATTCAAAGAAAGAAGCTTAGATATTTGTGTTTGAAAAAAGTGAGCATTGTTTGTAATGTGATGTTTCCAACAAGAATGGGTGCAATGTTTAATATAGTTTTAGAGTCCATTTTCTCTCCTCATTCTGGATATTTCCACACAAGTTGAAGACTTTAATCTGACTCTGCCAGAAAATGCTAGTTTCTGAATTACAGCCAGAAAATTCACATGAATTTGCCAAAAAAATAGAAAATTATCTTTATAGTCCAAATATAACAGAAACTCTGAGGTAAGTTCTGATAAATCCTATTACATGATCTCAAATGATTTCTGGGTAATGTGTAAAGGTTATGCTCATGCCTGTTGTTTTTTATAAGAAACAATTTGTAGTAAATGTTGTTTATGTGAACCAAAGAATTTCTTTACTATGACAAAAGCACACAATAGAAGCAATGTTACTGCACTGCTCCTTTTATTATTACCCTTCTATATCTTTCTTTCATCCATGAAAACAGCATACGCTTCATTTCTGTTTTCCTTTAACAAAACCCAGGCTTAACCCCAATTGTTGTCATGAGCCTTCATTTCAGTTGGTACTGATTTTGTTTTTCTTGGATCCAACAAAATCTAGGCATACTGAAACACAGATTATTTCATGTCAAAATGTATGGTGCTACACATACTAGCTGATCAGGAGTTGCATTCTCTAAACACTCAAAAGATTTCCTCTTGTTGTTTCAGGATACTTCTAAAACACGTCTCTGAGCTTAGGGCTAGAGTTTGATTAATGCATGATTTCCTCTTTAAAATTAGAAACAGGAATCATGAGTGATGGTTAATAATTTTCATTTGCTCTTCTGCTCTGTTTTCCAAGCAGTCTAATTAAGGCCTGGTTCCCAAGCTTGATTAGGCTTCTTTTACATCTGACTGCAGTTTGCAGATAGTGCTTCCAGGCAGGAACTCATGCTTATTTGCAGTAAATGGAAACAATCTGGGAAGGAACAAGAAGATTGTTTTGGGTTGTTTTTTTTCCTCTCCTTTAATTAGAGAAATTGTAACGTCTCTTGCCGGAATCAACAACATCATTTAACTATAAATGTCAGAAGTGGAGACACAGTAATGAGGCCCCAAGTCACATTTGCTGAATGGCATGCTGTAGTCATGCCATTAGAGACAACCTTTTTACACTTTTACCAAGTCTGTGGGATTGCAGGGCACTCAGTCTATGCTGTCTGAATTTCACATGTACCACGGAAGCTGGAAAAAGTCTTACAAACATCCAAGTTAGTCACTAGTATTCTGACCTGGTGTCTCCTGAGAATACTGAGCACCACTGCATCCTAGCAGTGGGGAAGATGTCTCTTCTGCTGACTAACAGCTGTCAGGATTTTAAGCAATCCTTAAAACAAGTTCCTGTGTTACTATCATGCAATAAAATACATGAGGCTTTTCTGTGATACACAACGTGTGTTTCAATTACTTGCTCAGCCCTCAGAAAAAGAGAGAGCTCCTCCCAGCTCCCACTGTAAAGTGACAGGACACATCCATTTGCTGATTCCACAGACTTGTCCTTTCTCTCTGCAGTGACATGGTTCTCAGTTGGGTGATCCCTCCCATCAGATAGTCTTCTCAGAAAGTGGAGTCTCTTTGTTCCCTGCATTCCTCTGACTCCATCATGGTGTGATGTACTCCTGGTACTTCTGTAAAGCTGTTTGCCAGTGACGGTGTATGAAATACATCAAGACCTCCACCATGATTTTAGTTACATGTATCTTGTTCTGACACAGGATTTTTATATCCTTGTTCATCCTGTATGGGGTTGTTTTGTTGTTTGTTTGGTTTGGGGTTTTTTTTAATGTAGTATCTTAAGACAGGTACTATAAGTTGACTCAGTGAAGAAGATTATACTTACATTAAGTACTTTTTTTTCCCTAAAGGTACAAGTTTAAAGGATAAATTAACTTTAAAATAGTTCTATTGGTCACTATGCATTAAAGGTATTGTTAGCAAAGGAAACTCCCACAATTTGCAGCTGTTAGATGTGTGATTCAGTATCTCTTACTACTGGTCATAGTTTCATGTTGTAAATCTAATGAGCTTTTGGCATAAATGAAATAAACTTTATCAATATTAAGTGGATCTAGATGATACAAACAGTGTCCATTTATGTGGCCTAAGGAGGTTTTTTTGTACAGAAAATCTAGACAATGTTCTTTCTACTGATAGAAGCAGACTGGGACAGATTCTGAGGCAACACAGAGGCATCTCAATTCATGCCAGTTTCTACAATCTTCTACAACATGAAGTCTAGAGCAAACTAAAATGAACTTTTAGGACCCTTATTTTAGCTACAGAGCTTCAGCTTCAAAATAATGTGCCTGACCACTAGCCCTCTACTACCAAGCTGCTATTGCATACAGTTCTAATGAAAGACAGAGGAAAGCCTTCAGTTTCCCACTTTCTCCCTGAGGCTACTGGTAAGAGTAGTCCCAGAGAAATATGAAAATCAGGACCCTGTTTCCCATGCAGTTTGATCCAGTAGGACAAGCCATAAGCCAGGACACAGGAAGTACTGACTGAAGGAGAAAACTCTTCTTTCTTTGTAGGATACAGACTAAGCTATTTCTTGATTGTCATCTCCCATTATCTGAACTGAACTCAGGGCTGATGAACGAGGAAAGTTTGAGTGTATTAAAGAGATGATGCCTCTTCTTGACTTCATTGAAGCATAAATGAAGTATGAATTACTCAGCTGGGCACCTGGTTTTCCCTCCCAAGTGAAGGTCATACTCAGGGACTGTGTTTCTTCCTCTAGGACAAAGAAGAATAGAATAGGAATAGGAATAGGAATAGGAATAGGAATAGGAATAGGAATAGGAATAGGAATAGGAATAGGAATAGGAATAGGAATAGGAATAGG
>NC_031768.1:46704946-46742520 GCF_001522545.3 Parus major
ACTAGACTAGAATAGAATAGAATAGAATAGAATAGAATAGAATAGAATAGAATAGAATAGAATAGAATAGAATAGAATAGAATAGAATAGAATATCCTGAGTTGGAAGGGATTCACAAGGATTGCTGAAGTCCAGCTCCTGGCTCTGCACAGGACCAGGTGTTATTACATTTCTAAGAGTCTCTAAAGCTTACATATTGCTTGTGAGAGGGCAATAGGAGATATTCTATGATATCTTGGTGCTAGATTTCCACCAAAGTTGTATGTTGAACAGAATTCAGACACTCCAAACATACCCCCAGAAAATCCGAAAATGCATACTGGCTATGAAATAATAGTATTACCTTAACCTCAACTTCCTTTTTCTTTTTTTATACTTTTTGCTTAAGTTCTCATTTACTAAATAAATTCATATTGTTTAAATTTATTTCTATTAAAAGTACAATAAAATGTGTTTTTACAGATATGAAAACTACAGAGCTATTTCGCTCTATTTGTACAAAGAAGAACAAATTTTATTATGCATCTTCATATTTATCAACTTATTTTGGTTAAAGAACAACATGACTACTATGACAGGGCTATATTTTAGAGAGGAGAACAAATGAAATAGGAAATTAAGTTCTTCTTGTGCTGGAAGAGGAAATTAAATGAAAAAGAAGTTGTTAAACGTTTGGGGTGGCTTGCTGAAAGATTAATAAATTATGTTATTGTGTTCAGAACTTACATTTGCCATCTCAATGTCTAAGTGGTTTTCCAGCTAAAACTTTGGGGTGTGTTTGGAGAAAATAAACCATCTGACTTTTGAATGACTCAAACACATAAGTTCTATGCAACAAAGGTTTTACATACTTTGTTAGTACACATCACACACTTCAGTCTTGTCTATAATAGACACAAATTCAAGATTACAATTTAGGCTTTGTTATTAATCTACTTCATTCTCTTTACATCACTAAGCCATAAATCAGAAATGCTTGTTATATCTGGAAGAAGACTATGTTCCTAGTTATTTTTTGTCCTTTGATATGTAAGGACTTCATTCATATAAACTAAGTATTTTATCATAGAGCTTGGCACATTGGTTAGGATTGGTACTGGGGTGAGGCTGGTAATTTTGCTTCTTATTAAAGTTACCCAACACTTCTCATTATAAAGCCTGTTTTCAGCTGCATATCGCTTTGCCAAACCTTAAATGTTTGGGCTGAAATTTTCCATGCCAGGTGTCTGCCTGAGGCAGAAATATTTCAGGAAGTTTCATCCAAAATGGTACAGCTGTTTCTGAGAATAAGGTTAAAGAAAATCTGTTGTTTAGCAATGTTGAAAAAATACTGGCAACCTTTTCCTGGAGAAGCCCAAGTGTTTTTGTGCAGAAAGCAGAAGTTTGAAGTCTGGGGTGACAGGAAAATGGAGAGGTGGAAGCTGACTTTCTGTCAGTGATGTATGTCTGCATAGAAACTCACATTTTAAATTTTCAAAAACATTTTTAACGTATTCAGCAGGGATTCTTAGATTCAGTGTCCTGGACTCTAATCTCTGCTGAATTCCCTTTACTTGTTTCTTTTTACACTTTCTGTGGCAAAACCCAGCCAACAGGAAACATTAGAATGAGAGACTTATTAAGCACTTAGGCTTACGTAAAACAGAGCCTAAATCCAGGCATTACAGTTCCATGAAAGGGGGGTCCTCCCTGGATATGACAAGTTTCTCACTACATTTTCTGCTCACCCAAACATGCATGTACTTCCCTGAGGGAAGAAAATTAAAACTACAGGTGATGGCTTGAGCATCCCTGCTGACTGCTCCTTCCATCCATGGAAGATGTGGACAGAGGAAAGGGCACTGAAAAAAATTGGGTACTGATAACTTGGACATGGAAAGCAGGAGCAGCTGGGGCTCTCTGTGGACACCCAGCAACACACTGGCAGGCCACAGGGTGAGAAAAACAGACCTTCCATGGAGCCTGGGAGGGGATGTGGAGGTGTGGAAAGCACAGGGATATGGGGACTGGAAGCCATGCAAAAAACAAGGAAAGGAGAACTAGAGGAGAAATGTGGCAAAATTGGGAGGGCTGGGGTGAGGGAAAAAAGGAAAAAATAAAAAGGGAGCATAATAGGATAAGAGCAGGGAAAGAAGCTTGCTGGAGGGAAGGAGTTAGAAGGAGAGCTGGCATACTCATCCTGAGCATGGAGAACAGAAGAGGTGGGTGATGGAGATCAAGTATAGAGACAGGCCTGGAGCAAAGGGAATCTTGGACTAGGTGCCAAAAGTAGGAAAGAGAGTGGCACACAGGCATGGCAAAGGGTGCCAAACTCAGAAGGATGGGATAGAAAGAGTTGTAGGTGCTCAGCAATTTTTTCTTCTGAAGGAAATGCAGGTTCAGATTGCAGATGGACTGATGGCTACTGCATGTGACAGTAAAATTCAAAGACTGAGGACATAAACTAAAGTACCATCTCACAACTAATCTACTTAATCATTATTAATTATATTCCCTGAGAGATTTGGTCTCAATGCCAGCCTTCCAGACCATTCACAGTTTAGGGCTAGCACAAGCCACAGATTGCTCTCAGTTGTTGCCATATATGAAGGCAACGTTGACAGAGGTAAAAGAATATTTGGTTACATGGGCTCAAATTGTGCTGTGCACACACCCAGAACCGGAGGATGGGCCGTGGTTCACTTTATTTACTAATATAGACATTGCCTAAAGCTATAACTGTACTGCTGAATGAAAAAGGGCCAGGGAATGACTCAAGTACTGAACTGCTGATTGCTCATGCAGATTAAGAGTTAGCTCACTCACAGTCTCTGTTTTGGACTGTTAAGCCTAGGAAATATCTACTTCAGAGTGGTCTTTGGTAGTATGGATGTGAGCAACTTTTTGTCACTTTGTCTAGGGCACAAATCAGCAGGCTCTTTTACTCAGTGCTTCCCGAAATGAGTCCACTGTCCAAAAATAAAATCAAACAAAAAAAAAGATGAGTACTACTGAAGTTAGTAAGACTGTTACAATGTACCAAGCAAAAATAATTACTGTTCTACAGATTCAATATTATGGTCTTGTTTTGACTAAAAAGTTGGATTAATAAGGGAAAGGCTTATGAAAATAAGAAAGAAAAACAAAGGCAATCCTAAGTGTAATTTTAACAGACAAAACCCACGCTCTGTTTTTGCTAAACATAGAGGAAATCAACATATCGACAGTATTGTGCAGTGACAAAGTATCCTTTCAGCCCTTGACAGCAAACCACAGGTGACAGTGTCTCAGGTTTTGTAAATTGTGACCTTAAAATATAGCTAAGGATATCAACACCTGCTTAGCTGATCTTGTATTAAATCCAGGTAGAAGCTGTCAGAACTTCATTGCAGTGGAGGCAGGCCTATGCAGGAACTGAGGAGTGGCCTGTGCAAGCTTTTATGGCATACTAAGTCAGTGTGGAAAACGTTCAGCCCACACTCCTCTTTTTGCCCACTGATATGAAGTATGTTTGGCAGATCAAAGCTAATATTAGGGGATGAATACCAATGGTTTTTTTTTAGTAGATTGGATCACAAACCTGGCAAAAAAATATATACTGTATTCCTGAAAGCACAGGTACAGAAAAAAATGCCAGAGGGCATAGAGGAAATGATACATGTCAATACAAATAACTATCACTCTGGGTGAAATTCCAGTCCATGAACTTCATTAATTTCGTGGTAGCTTGCCAGATTGTAAATCCCACCAACAGAAATGTAATAAGCAATAAAAAAGAGGATTCAGTCGCTCTCTGCTGATCTTCTCTTCTTTGTTTCCACTATTCCTTTAAGCCACAGTTAACCTATATATCTTTATCCTCATCCTGAGCTGTTATAATGAAGTCTCACCTTATGCCATAAGGATAAGTGACAAAAAGTGACATAAAGTGACAAAATGCACAGTCTTTTGAAGATTTCAGCAATGCCCCAAAAAAAAAATGCTACATTAAATTACTGCTATGAGCCAAGATCAGTAATTCATACTTTATATGTAAGTACACAGCTATATATATTGTGATTCATGAAAGCCACACCAAACCTAGAATAACCTCTGAAACATATGTGTATCTATTTAAAATTTGGTGCAAGCTAAGGCTTTCCACTGACCATCTCAGAAGGAGAATATTACTGGCAGGTGGCAGAGTAAAAGGAAAGTCATGGAGGTTGAGAAAAAGAATACATGAGTGTTGTTTAGATGATATGCAAAAGAGTCAGCTGGTTGTTCCCTTGCTTTCCCTGGCTTGCACTAGCAAGATAAGGAGGCTAATAACCATACCACTAAATTAAACATATATATCATGGTAATAATATAAGTGTTTGAAAGTTTAATTTTCCATATCCCTAAAATATATTCTTCATAATAGAATAAATCTATAACTTACTAAATATTTTCAGTCACCAGGTCATGGCTACTAAGAGTTTACTAAGAGTAAAGGAAAATTATGAACATTCTCAAGAAAAACAACACAATGAAAGTTTCAAGAAATAACAACTTTTAAAAATCAGGCCATTTCCCAAAGAGGAAAAATTACCTTGTGGTTCATCAGGTTTGTTTTCTTGTTGTTGCAGACACCCATACCATAGGATATCCTTCATGAACTTATAAAGTTGCACTTAGAGAATGTTGGGCTGTTTGTTTATTCAATCTGTTCTGGAGCTTCAGTATTCCAGCAGTTAAAAACTTTCTTCTGATTTGCATGTATTTCTGGTTATTTTGCATGCATCTAGTTTTTATATGAACATTGGCCCTCATCATAGCTTTTTGCCTTTCTGGCACTAAGCCCTTAACACATTTAGAGACAGTAATGAAATCCTCGTCCCAGTCTTCATTTCAGTAGGTTAAATACCATGTCCATGAAGTTTCTTTTCAGAAACTGCATTTCCCCAGCTATCTTGTCTTCCCTGCCTCCTTCTTGTTTCAGCTTAACACATTTCTAAACATATGGATGGTCAAAACTGTAAGTAATGTGAAGGAGACCCCACCAGAACATCATCTGAGTCTGTATGTCTGATATACTCTATGTGTCATATGCCTTTTCCAGTACTGGATCACAGTGCTGTGATTAATTAGCACATCCTGCCTTCCCTCTGGGGAAGACATCTTGCTGATGATGACTTATTAGAATCCCTTTCCTTCAGGTTTGTCGGTCAGTCAGCTCTGCCTGTTTCACTTAACTGTGTTGCCAATGCCTCATTTTGTATCACACACCCTTTACCAACAAAGCACAAATTAAAATAGATTAAATAAAACCACTCTCAAGCATGATATTTCTTACACTTCTTGAAGAACATTTGTAAATACATTTTTTCCATTTTCAACACTACAGGTTTAATTTCCTTAACTGATCCCCAAATTCTTCACTTTACTCCTTAATCTGCCAGTTTAACCCTATGCTCCCTAACTTAGTCCACATACTACTTTTTTCATTCCTCTTCTCGGTTTCTTTCTGCGCACATTTCTTCCCTCTTGTATTCCTTTATCCTTAGACATACACCAAAACTGGGCTTTGATTTTCTGCAATTCTATTTCAGTCTTTTCTCATAATTTCACAATACCTAGTTATTGATTCAGATGTTTTACCACAAGTTATTAATACTGAACAGTTACAGAATTACAGAACATCCTAAATTGGAAGGGACCCACAAGGATCATCAAAGTCCAACTCCTGGACCTGCATGGGACAGCCCCAAGAATCACACCATGTTTTTGAGAGTGTTATTCAATCATTTCTTGCACTCTATCAAGTTTGGTGCAGTGACCACTTCCCTGGGGAGCCTGTTCCAGAGCTCTGTGTGAAGAACCTTTTCCTCATATCCAACCTAAACTTCCCCTGACATAGCTTTGTGCCATTCCCATGGGTCCTATCACTGGCCACCAGGAAGAAGGGACAGGTGCCTCCCCTGACCACAATGAGATTCCCCCCACAGTCCCCTCTTCTCCAGGCTGAACAAACCAAGTGATCTCAGCTGCTCTTCATACAACTTCTCCTTCACCATCTTAATGGATCTTCTTTCAATGATCTCTAATAGGTTAATATTGTTTGTGAGGTGACCATCCTCATCAAGAAACTGGCCAGTGTAATTTCTGGACTGTCTTTTGCTATTAACATATTTTTTTTAAGCTATTTTTATTTTCCCCCACAGTGCTGGCCAGCTTCAACTTTAATTGAGCTCTGGCCACATGAATTTTCTCTGCACAGTTCTGAACATTATTTAATGTCAAAAACCTTATTTTTTTCTCTTGATCATCATTACTGTGATGTTACAATGGGAAAGTAACAGGAATGTGAAAAGGTTGTCATTTTCTGAGCTAGGAACATGCAGGAGTCCAGAAATGTCGTGACATTTCTCTGTTTATTCTATTCTCTAAAAAAAACATCAATCCTATTTGCTACTGATAGAAGGGCTTCCAAATATCCCTGAGTAAACCAAGATTTGTAAGAAGTTAAGTAGAAAGTAGAAAAATGTTTAATATATCATTGAGGTGAAAAATATAGATTTTAGAGGGGTTTCACACATGGAGCAAAAAGGGTGTAGTTTTTAGTTTTTAGTTCTTCCTTCTTCTCTATGATTCTGCAGTTTTTGTGAGCACAAAAAATGATTAGTTTAGAGTTAGTCGCAGTTTTAATTACATAAGTGAATATAGAAAACTTATTCGTTAAAATATAATAACAATATATCTGTCTGTAGTTAATAGCGTAAAAATAGATACAAAGGTGAAGAGGCCACGTGGTTCAGGGCCATTTTGTACCATCAGAGCAAAACGAGCCAGGTTGTGGTGAGTTAGGCTTGTGCAGCCAGTCTGGAGAGACCTGCCAAGTTTTGTAATAACATCCTAACAAACATGAGAAACAAGATCCTAATGAGCCCAGGAGTTTTCTTCAAATCATAAAAACTGAGATAAGTGGGACTGCCCAAGAGGGAAGATCCCAAAAGAATTAAATCCAAAAGAGACCGAGAAAGCCAAGAGAAGAAAGAAAGATATAGGAAAAAAGCAGCAGAATCAGAGAAAGAGAAAAAGGATTTTTTAGAGAAAAGTCACAGAACAGAACTGGAGATCATGAAAATTATGAAAAATATATAGTATCACCTTATCCCATACTTGACTGCAGAAACTAGAATGCCTTAGCTATGCTGCCTTTAAGCTTCTCAGTATCATCTAGAGCTTTGTTTTGGGTTTAGGGTTGTTTGGGGTTTTTTTCTTTTCTAATTTGGGGATTTATTTATTTACATATTTATTTATTGTTGGCTGTTTGGCTTTTGGCAATGTCTAGCTGGCAAAAGCTGTCATTCTATTGGCATTTCATCTGCTTAGATTTCATCTATGCAACAAACTACTGAGCTATGCTATTCAGGAGAGGTAACCACCATTTTTTCTAGGGGCTACAGAAACACTCAACCATACTACATTTCAGTGGTAAACACAGCCATAATCACTCTATTCTTTGTCCAAGAAACAGGAATGTGGAATGAAATATAAAGTTATTAATACAGGATTAATTGTAGAAAACAGTACAATGCAATGCAACATAGTAATAAAGCAAAACAACCCCTAAAGAATACATTTAATCATTTCTATATCCCTCGGTTTATGTGTCATCAAACTTATTTTCAAACTGGGCAAAAACATCATTCTTTGAGTTCAATCCCATATGACAAATTTCAGTCCAGAATGATTTTTTTTACAACTAAGTTATAAATCCCTGAAAATGGGGGGAAATAATGGAAACACTGACTACAGTATCATAAATAAAAGCCTTCCTCTGAAGGATTTCCAAGATTTCCAGTTCATAAGAAGTTTAATGTTTCAATTGAGACTTACACCAAACTTCAAATAATGACATACTACAAATTTGTACTCTAAGCAGTACAAATAAAGTAAATTTATTCATGATGTATTACTGGTAACTGTTTATGTCCCAGAAGTGAAAAACAGCAAGCTCAAAGGCAGCATGATAGCTTGTATCCTGTAAAACCACACATTTATTTCCAAGACTTCACTACAGCCGGAACTCAACTAATGCCATACCCCTACCAGTAAGAATGTTTCTATTATAAAATAAACAGTATATTTTTCATATCACTGGGATTTTTTATGTGTATTTTGCATTTAATTTTTGTTTTTCACACAAGATAATTTTGTATAAATTTATTCTTTTTTCCCCTTAGCCTTAATCCACAGAAACAGCTGTTCTATTTGTGTTTTCCTGGTTTTAAAGGACTGTACTTACTGAACAAATACAGTCTATGTGTGGGAGAATTTGTATACTTGTTTCTGTTATGGAACTGCTCTTTTCTCTCAGGTTAAGTAGGGTACATGATATAGTCACTAGTAACAGTTTTCTGAAATTTTTAATTTTTCTCCACTACTGCAAGGCAGGCCTTAATAATTAACATGCAGATGTCACTAGTTCTATTGATTTTCAGTGGAGTGGGGGTTATATTTCTCTCTTTTTCTGGTAACATCTAAACTAATACTGTGTTGATCCTATACTGTTAGCCCTCTATGATTTGGTACCATTCATATTGTGCCCTCTACTCTTACCAGTATTATATTACATTTAGTCCAATTAAAGAAAAAGTAATATGAAGAATTTGCATACAGATTGCAGCTTCAGACTTGAAAAGAAAAACTCTGAACTATTCTGCCTTTGGCAAGACAGTGCTTAAATTTGTCTGTTGTAACAATAAGGCTGCTCTAAGGTGTCAGTAGAGAAGAGGCAGACCGCAGCCCAGATCCCCATACTGCATAGAAGTATTAAAGTTGGAAAAACTCTCTAAGACCATCAAATCCCACCATAAACCAGCATCACCATGTTCACCTCTAAGTTGTGTTACCAAATGCCACAGCCACACATTTTTTTAACACTTCCACCACTTTCCTGAGTACATTGTTCCAATGCCTGACCACCTTTCTCTGAAAAAACTCTTTCTAATATCCAATCTAAACTTGCCCTGACACAGTCTGAGACCTTTTCCTCCTGTCACTTCTTTCTCTTTCTTCAAACACTCACCATGGAAAGAAAGACAGTTGATTCTGAACATCTGTCCTTGACCACTGACAAGACAGGAAACCCACAGCAACAATATTCTAATCATGAGCACTTCAGCTAAATATCTAAAAAAAGGTGGAGTGACCTTGAGCTCACTGAACTCAAGTGATTAGAGAGGCACTAGAGCAGCTTCCAAGGAATGTCCCAGCACTAAGAAGGTGTTTCAGCTCAGTGGTTACTACAAACCACGCTGGAATGCCAGCTGCCCCATCAGCTTCTCATTACTCCATCTTTCTCTATTTCCGTTTCAAGGTCCACACTGTCCTGACTGATTGTCATTGTGAGAAAAATTACTATCCTTATGCTGAAAGGTGTTTCACAACAACATTTTTGGAAATCAAATTAAGTGGTCTGAACAGAAATCAAATGTACTTGGAGTCAGCTGGAGATTCCTTTTTCCCATGTCTTTTCCTTTCAGCATTTCAAAATTAAATGCAACCATTTTTCCCTTGAGATGTACAATGATTCTTTATTGTTATTCATTTCTTTTTATCAGGATATTCAAACAGTTTAAAGAAATCAGCATTTTCTAACTTTTTTTAGGTATGCAGGGAGGATTTTCATAACTCTGGCAGATATCTTTCATGTTTATCGTTAGAGGAATAGCTACCCTATATTTTTGACTTGGCCATCTGTCTTAGGTCATCACCAATATTGCAGAATAACAGAACAGGATATGAATCTGTGCCTCAACTGTCACATTTACAGCTCAGTTTATTAAGGAGCACATACCTTCATTGCAGTTTAATCTAGTACTCTGTACAGCAAACCATGGCAACTGACACATGGCTCGTATCCTATCCTTACTTGCCTCCTTTTGGGGAAGCAGTCCTTTGAAAAGAGACAGCAAAGACATCTGGGTGCTGTACAGTTTTAGACTACAGCAGCTAAATCTGACAGTACTTAATCTCTCAGTGCCCACATTGAGTTTGGTGGGATTTGAATTAGCCCTTAAATAAGGAAACTACAGTACAGGGAATTTATTTGATCTGTCTGAGATCACACAGAAGCTGATGTAAAACAAAGGACACACAAATTGCCAGAATAAGAAATTGCAAAGGTAGTAGTTAAGCAACCACTTACTTTCCAACTATATGAAGTAAACATTTCCTAAGCAGTATAATATTTTTACTGACATGGTTAAACTTTTTTCTTTTTTTTTTTTTTTTAATACACACAGAAGTCAACTTTGCCCCTTAGTTAATAAGATCACTAACAATGTCATCGAGTTAACCACACATATATATCTGGTTTTTGCAAATGAAGAGAAGTTATGTGCAGCAGTAAGGAAAGGGTAAAAATCACAGCTGATTTTGGCCAAAGCTTAAACTTCCAACTGAAAGCTGAAGCACTGAAACCTACCCTTTCACAAAGATTTATCTTCTGCAACAAAAGCAAAATTCTCCACTTTTAGCACTACACCACTCTCAAGTAATTTGCAGAGTAAACAAACTTTATTATATTTCTGCTAAAACTATTTGCCTTCAAAATATACTTATTTTATTCTAAATTAAGCCATATGCTGCTGGTGAGTAAAAAAAAGTTCTTCCTCCAGTATTAAAATAGATCAAAGCAAATGTTCATATATGTAAATGACTGTAGAGTTGCTTTTTCTCCAGCTGATCATTTCTTCCTATGCAGATCTGATGTTCTGCTTCTGAGAATAGAACTTATTAACTAACTAAAGGGGAAAATATATATATATATATATATATATCTTTCAGCAGGAGCCTCTTTTTTTGCCAAACATCTCAGGGTTTGTCTCTGAGGACTTTAAAAGAAAGGAAAGAATGAAGAACGGAAACCATAAAGCATGCATTACTGCTATCATCTAATTGCTGAATGAATAGCACAGTTGTTTAGTCTGATTGCACTAAGCTAGTTATCCACTGCAAGCCTCATTGACAAAAAGGGAATCTACACAAATTATAGGGAAATTCAAGCACTAAAGGAATGTTTTGGTTCAGAGGTTTGCAGTGACTATTGGCTTTGGTTCCTAACATAGTTTGCCTTTGCCATATGAACTCTGTTGGGCTGGGTCAGCCCAAAGCTTTCCAAAAAGCCTGAGAAGAGGACAGACTTCCTTGTCATCTGTATCCCATAAATAAATTAAAGTGATGTTCTCCAGTTAGAGTTCGTTTCTTGGCAGGCTAATCTGCAATCAGAGAAAGAAAAGCTCTTCATTTGTGGACTCTAACTAAAGGAAGGAAGTTTTTGTATGTGTATTCACCAGAGACCAAAATATTAAAAAGTGGAAGAGGAAAAACATATGTTGCAGTCCCCCAAAAAATAAGTGGATAAAAGAATTTCATTAGAAACATGTCCTCAGTTGACGATGTTCTAAAACAAAGCATTCCTTTAAAAGAAGCAGGCAAAATAGTTTCACCACTACCACATTATTACAGCCTAAGAACAGGTTTTTCAGGAACTTTTTTCCCAAATTCATACCCTCTATACAGAAATAGCGAAATAATGAAACAAGCTTTATATGCCAAGTTCCAGTGGGCTTTCATTCTCCCTCTTATCATACTGCAAAATGTATGTATGCAGAATGACAGGGATATGGATCACAGTCCCTTCTATTTTTATGACATCACAACTAAGAAGTAATTGCAGCACGTATGAGCAGTGACATGAGTATACTCAACACACTTTTCTGAATACTTTATTTCAGTCAGAAAAGACATTGCAGCACACAGCAGCTGCACTTCTCTTACAGCCCACTGCAAAACTCCATCAGATTCTCTTTCCATGTAACTACCAGCATTCAGGCTCTTCTCTCACATTCTCATTTCTTTCAAATTGTCTTGCACTTCTTGTGTTACTGAGGTGAGCTTTCTATAGCTATTAATTCCTTTTTAGTTAAGTACCTAAATCTCTATGAAACCTTATTTTACCCACCAAAATGAACAGATTTTTTTTTTCCTGCACTGAACGATTGCAAAATAAAATTAAAGCAGAAACATGGTAAGAGGCTTCAGTTAAGAGAGAGAAATTTTCTAGATGGACTTCTGGGAGTCTTTGATATTTGTAAAAAGCATTAGCATTGCTCCCACATCACACACTTTGCTCTCCTGGGGACACCCTGTGCCTGGCACAGCTGGTATGGGGCCCTACTCTCCATTGTCAAAAAAACAGTGATAACTGTGTTACAGTTGCAGAGTGGCAGGTGAGACAGGGACTTCACTGAATGAGTCACACAAAACAAGTAACAGAAATGTTTAATGGTTATTGACTTATAATGCCAAAAAAATCTTCTGCTAGCATGAGCTCTTCTGTTTGGAAAATGTTTATAAGTTTTGCCAATGAAAGACAGGTTCAGCTGCAGCTCCAGCATGCCACAGCAGCCATACCAACAAACCATTCTAAATACAAGCAAGATTTGAGGGCTGTTTCTCTTGACATCTGTATCAACTACTGTAACATACCTCTAGGGATAAGTATTATTTGAATATTAGCTGCATCGTATTTGGAAATGTTTTCTCATCTCAATTTTGAAGCCTCTTTAAACCACATTATAAAATGCATTAAAGAAAACTGAGAATTAAATCAAATTTGGATCCTATTAAATTCAAGTTAATGGCAAATGCACTACTGGCTTTATCCAGATCCCAACAATACCACAGATATCTCATTTTCTTTCCCAACTCTATTGTTATATAAAAAAAAAAAAAAAAAAAATAGTTTCTCTTTATTCCCACAAACCAGAAATAACAATCAAAGTATAATGATTGCAACCAGGAACTGACCTTATGAACACAATGAATATACAACTAGAGAATGTTACTTTCCTATGTTTCCGTTTACTGGCTTTTGCAGGTATATTCATGTCAGTTCTTCTCTCTATATCCAGTTGAAACAACTCTAATTTAAATATTTATATTCTCCAGAATCTTTCTATGTAAATTGTTTGTCTTTGAAATTACCTTGTTCATTCAAACAGAGTTTCAATGGGATAGGAAAGCATGGCTGTGAAGGGTCAGGTATGGAATCTAAAAGCAGTTAGATATTTGCTGGCTTTCTGAATGCCTTACAGACAACCAAGCACATATTCTAATGAACCCAATGCACTTAACGAGGAAGAATTAACAATTAATCTTGAGTTTTTGGCAAGATATAATCTAGGCAAGAGCTTAATGCATTTGAACCATTGCTCCCCATCTTGGAACAGGAAACTGGATTTCTATTTCTCTCTGGCTGACATTGTGGAGTCAATAATATTTCTCAGGGAACTAAAAGAAGTGCTGGTGATGCTGATGTTTTCAAGAGAGGGGTCTGATGCAGACAATCATGGCTAGGATATATCTCCTGTGCTGCATGACATCATTTCCTCATGTGCGTTCTCTAACCATTGCCTGACTTCATCCCTCAGCAGACTGAGGTTCTTTAACATGCCCTGGCTCATGATCTGGAAGGTTTGGGGCTGAAAGACAGGACGTGTTCTGAAGGGTTTTCTGTGCCTCTTACATAAGCTCTGAGTAGCATTTTGTACTGTCTTCATGAAAGGGTGCTTTGGGATATGACATTTCTCAGCCTCAAAATCACTGTCCCCTGGACCCTGCTAAAACCCTTTTGCTTAAAATCCTCTACCAAATATTAAACTGCAATGTTTGACTGAAGGTTCGTTTTACCTTCCCATGGTGAAAGTAAGAATCACAACACTTTGCATCCACAGTGGCAGTAGAATTACTATTGCCTTACCCCTGGCAACCTGCCTCCAAAAGAAAAGAGAGACAGAAAACTGTATGTATGTCTATGGAAGGAGTGAGAGGTGGAGTTCTGGGGAATTACATCATCTCCTCTGTCCTCCTGATAACTCCTCTGGGATGGCTCCATCTCCTGCATCTCCTTCCTCTTCAACCTCCATTGATATGAATGTGCTACACAGGAATAAAGGAGGGGAAAAAATCCCATTATGACTAGCAATGAAAGGCTTCTAGATTTGCACATAGTGTCAGGGATCATCATTGCCTCAGCGCTTCTCTGCCATTCTGACTCTGCTGTAGTGCTCAGCTTCAGGTTTTTCTTCCCTATGTTTGCATTCCCATTTTAATGGTGAATAAAATGCTTCTCAGAGTAACCAACGTAGATCAGTAGCATGACCATGACAGTGGAAGAAACATCATTTCAGTCTGTATTATGTCACATAATGAAAAAACCTTTTTTTACATTGATTCAGTGTCACATGAAAACTCACTTTGGTAGAGTACCTTGCACATGATTTTACACACAAATATCCTTTCCAGTAAACCCTTTTGCTGTTCAAATTCATCTGAAAAGCCTGAGTTATTACTTCTTAGTATACCATGTTTTGCAGTATACTATATTTTATAGAATACAATATGTCTCACCTTTTTTGGGAAGAAAGAAACAATTACAGAGTATGTACAGCCCAGAATTATATTCAGTTTTCTCAGAAGGAGGTTTCTAATTGTTATCTGAGCTAGAAAAAAGGAATAAACCACTGACAATTTTGGTACTTTTTAGGTAAGTGCTAGTCAAATTTTTGAACTCTGGGATACACAATTAAAAATCAATACATTAAATCTGATCCTTTCCAAATCTTCAGAGAGCTTTTTGTTCTAGTTCTATGTGAAAATTAAAGAGAAAACCTTATTAGGTTAACATATCTCTTATTTAATTTTATTCATTCATATCTGTTATTAAAATACTATATCTTTTTGTTGTGGCCTATGATCAAAGATCCCCAACAACATCACCTGAAAACATCCAAAGAGAAAATTTGGAAATTTCCTGTCTCAGCAGTTAAAGACCTAATTTTGACAGTCTCTTTCTGAAGAACAATGTGACTTGGGCTTGCAAACTAATCTCTGGCATCTCCATTTTTTGACCTGCTTAGTATTATCTACTTCAGTATACCTTTGAGATTTACCAATGAGAAAAGGTGTAGTATGTATGTTAATTATTATTAATACAATTTAAATAAAATTACCAAAGAAAAATTAATATATTTTGGTTTTTCTAGCTAGTGCTTGTATTCCAACCTGAAATTATCCAGGGGCACATTTGTCCAAGAGGTCACCTCATATTTTGCACATGAAAATGACTCCATGATGATAGATCAGATATCTTTCATGCTGCAAATATGAAGAATTGCATTTATCTTACTGCTTCTGCTCTCTGTTTTGAGTTTGGGAGAAACAAAGCCAATATAAACTTAGCTCACAGTTCAGTAATTAATTGTTTGGAAACAATTCATTGTAAATACTTTTGTATTTATAGCTACTTTGAAACAATGAAGATAACATCTGAAAAGGCTCTAAGTGAAGCAGGAAGACGCTGCAAAGGATGTGCCATTGTCATTGTTAATAAAACTTCTGTCTGACTGCAGCACAAGGTGAGAGATTAGTATCAGCTGTGTCCCTGGAGAGACGAGACAATGCAGAGCTGTAGTGAGAAGAAGAGCAACACACCCTTCTGAGACAGAGTACGTGGAGGATGAAGTGTCTCCGTGGTTCGTTCAGTTCCATTTGCACAAATGTCATGGCAAAATATACGTTTGCTATTCATTTCTAAAAAGCTTCCACGGCACGTCTGTAATTTTGTATGGATTCCCAGAACTGATCTTTTGGCCAAAATGTATTTATACAGTGTCAGAAGAAATGTTTCTTTTCTTTGTACATTAACACCACAAGCTTGCATTGTGACTTTGTTAATGAAGGTAAAAATACTTTCTCATGCAGACACACTGGACTATAAATTCTAAGTAACTTGCAGTCCCTTCAGAAAACATCTACAACTGTATTAAAGAATGCTCTTATAGGACAAAACAACAATAAATAAACCAAAAATAGCAAGGCTGATGAGTATCTCTTCCTGGTTTTCCAAAAATGGGAAGATTTAGTGAAAATAAACCGGATGACAAAACCATTACTATTTCTGAGAATAAACTACAATCCAGCCCCAAAATGTAGAAGCGGAAATTGCTATTGCTGTGAGTATACATTTTTTTACCCTTCGTATAAACAAACCTTAAAGAGGGACAGGATGTGAGCACACCCATCCTCTGGTGAGTACACTAAATCATCATGCAATTTTTTTTGGTTCTAGATCAATAAATCTCAAATTCTCTAGACAAATAAATACAATAGGGAGGCTAGAAATGAGCTCTAAGGGGTGGAAGTTTCTTAATCCAACATAGTACAGCCAAACCAGAAAAACTCACTGTTTGTTCAGTGGCTTCTCCAAGGTCACCCATGCTCCATCTATTGTGTCAAAACAAGGAGAGATCTCTGGTTTTATTGGCACTGACTAACTTGCACCCAGACTGCTAGAGTGTCATCCTTTCTGTAGCACATGTATCTTGGAAAGGTTGGCATAGTTAGGAACAGAGCCAAAGAACTCGTGCAGAAAATTAGGGCTTAATTTGAGATAGGATTGTTGAGGAGTAACCACTATGAATATGCAATAATAATGATTACAAACAAAAAAGGAACTAATAATTTGAGGCGTGCTTTGTCTATAAATACCAATTCAATAAAGTCATGATTCAAAGGCTGAAACAAGCCTGATTTATCTTTCACTCTTCTATACAACCCTCTTACAGCAGCCTAGAATTTGCTGAAATATAAATATTTATACACAAATATATAGATATACATATTGACTTGCAACAAAGGATTCTGCTCTTCAGCTTTCCTTCTGGCAATCCCTTGTTAGGCTGCATAGAAATAATGTTTGTTCTTCTGAGAGTGCATGCAAAAGATAAGGCATGGTACAAAAACTGACAACACCTACATGGCAAAAAGATTCAAAAGTACAATTTAAAAAAAAAGAGCATATGAAAACACACTTTTTGTACACACTATAATGTGTATTACAGTGTACATCTTATTTGGATTTTTCCATTGCAAGGTTACCTTCTCTTCCCATTTGACATACCTAACTTATAATTTACAGAAAACATACTTATCAATGTCTTACATGATATTCAAACAATAATTACTATATTGAAATTCTTGGTTAGCATGGCAAGGGCTGTCTCATATGACAGAATACAGAAAATCTTAATACCTTGTCTTATTCTGCTCTCCTTTTCCTGTGTCTCCTTCTCCTTAATTTATCAGTTATTTTCATCAATCATCCTGCCTTCACTATGCTTCCAAAGTCCCCATTCCTGTGGTTCATCCTCCCTACTGCACACTCAATGTTCCTGCGGCCAAATTCACTTCCCCCTCCTCGCTTGCACTTCTCCAAGTCATCCCCAGCTCCCTGCTCCCCACATACCATCACAGCCCAGTCAGTTCTTTAATCCTTTCTTTCCCAACTCTCAGCCTTTAATTGACCTTCCTATAGGAACTGTTGCCAGCCACCACTTCCCCTTCCCTCTCCTCCTCTGACTCTTTCCTGGTCAATCCGGGTGGGAGAGGAGGAGCAGGAGATGAAAACGGGAGACAGACAGCCTGTCTCCCTGCCAGGTGGCCGTGGAGGCGCGGGGCTGTGCGGGGCCGGTGGTGGGGGCTGAAAATCTGCTGAACACATGAGAAGATGGGAACACTCGAGAAAGGAGGCGATCCAGAGACGGGACCAAATGTAGATACCATCAGTGCACACCAGTTGGCAAACTCATAGATACTAAAAACTGAAAAGCAGGCAGAGGAAGGTGAATTACTGCTAAGTCATCTTGAGCAAAATATGTGTCAATCACCACCTGATTCTAAATCACTACCTGTTCCTAAAAGGAGCATTTTGTAGGTTTGCATTTAGTAAATGTAAATGCTTTTCATTTAGCTCTCTATACTCCATGGGAACCCAGGCTCATGAAATAAGCACATACTTATAACAATATATATACGCTTACTTTAATACATTGTGGTTAACTCTTCTCTAAATTTCTAAAAAGGTTTCCACATACCTGTCACTGAAAATGACACTGTGTCCTTTTCCTCTAACTGAAACTTAACAGGCCTCAGAGGATTGAGAGTCAGTTTTCAGATTTATTTATTATTCTTTTTGATGAGAGGTGGTTTGAAATGAAATAACTTCTGACAAGCTTTTTCCTTTTCATTTGTTCTTATTTGGTGAGGGTGAGGGAGGTGTGGGGGGGAGGGGTGGAGGGGGTGAAATCTGCATCAGTAGTTTTGACAGTAGTTTTGAGAGTAAAAACTCTTTCCCCAAATGAGAAAGGATGTTGGAAATTGAGATTAGTCTTGCATGTGTGGACAGACCATACAGTTATCAAGAATTATTCCATATGCAGAAGTAACATATCAATGACCTAATTTGTTAACTGGCACCCAGTCAAACCTCAGAGCCACACAAGGTAGAAAAAAATATAACCAGCTTGCTGATTTTTAGCCAATCTTGCTTTGTTCTTCTTTCATTCAGAGGAAAAGCCTTTCAAAAACACTTCATTTCTCTGTTACATGTATTCATATTCTCTTTTGATATTCATTCAGTTGCATAGCAAAGAATTTTATGCTCAGCCATAGCAAAACGTCTATAGAGAAGCTCAGCAGGACTTTTCATGTTGTGCTGTCAACACTGCACAATGCCAGTCCTTTTTAAAATATAAACTTCATGCAGAAAAAAGTTCAGACTTTTGGAACAATTGATATCTAGTGATATCAACTGAATTGGAGGCTTTGCATTACATTATAAGGTTAATGGCCTGCCGAAACACTGATTCTGGGGTTGGAGGTATTATGAACACAAATGTGTGAAATACATTAATTTCTATCAGCTATTCATCCCAGAGCTATGATTTTGATATCTTCTTATATATTTTAATTAAATACTCTTGAAGCTATCACATCCTTCCACATACTTCTCCTTAGGTAGGTAATTGTTTAACACAGAAGATTAATTTAGTAATACAGATACCAAAAAAAAATTCTCAAGCATGAAATCCTGAAGGACATGATGTGCTGTGTAGCACCTTTGTCAAACAACAGGCTTATTTCTCAACATGCCCTAAATATTTTCTGAAATCAAGAAACCCAAAACAAAAATAATGGATAATTTGACCAAAGTGTAACTCTTTTACACACAAGGATAGGCCACTCCTCCCACTTACACTAAAGCTAGAGATTTGCCATGACATTCAAAAGAACTTTGGTGGATTGTTTGTGAATATAGGTCTACATGCTTGTTACTGAAGAGCATTTTCAGGTCCAAAATGTTCTTCATTTGTTTTTGGAGGTGGTCCCTGGAACAAATTAGACCCTGAACTCTGCCACATATTGACTGAGAGACAGTTGTGTGGAGAGATCCTCCCTGAGCCAACAGTTAAGCAGTGCCTACAATAAAGCATCCAAAACTCTACTTCTCTTCCCTCCCTTCTTTTATTCGATATACAATAACAATTTGTACCATCTACCTAAACATTGCTAATGATGGGAAGGAGTTATCATATCATCCCTAGGATAGATACAATGGAGTCAAATGAAGGAGTTCATTGAGGTTTTAGAGCCTAGAAGACAGTGATATATTATAGACAGCTTCAGCTGTCGTTTCTGTTGGCTGTTGTTGACACAACAAATGATGCAGTATGGATACACACTTAAAGCCAAGCTTTCCTGGAGCCTTCTAGCCAAGCCTGGTCCATGTTAGTTTCCCACTTCAACCAGACAAGAAGCACCATATTTGCCTACCTCAGTTTTGAAAAAGTTCCCCCAGCCACATTAACAAGGTATTGGAGAAGCATAATTAGATAGTCTCTCATTTCCTTCCTTCTCTCCTGCTTCTCTGATTGCCCTTGCCAGCAAAGAAAGTATTTTCACAATGATTTTATATTGCAAATAGACAGGACTAAAGACCTTTCCCTAATGCTCTCCATATATAGTCTCTAAACCAAAACTTTCTTATTCCTGTTCAGTTCAAGACCTTTTCATAACTAGGTCTTAATCCTGCATTGCTGGCTTGACGCCCTGGGATAGGGATCTAGAAGCTCTTGTAGGATGTGGGGTTTTTGTTAGATGGAACAGCTTTCCTAAATTGAAGATTTAAAGTGGAGGTTCTGCCATGTCACTGAGAGATCCATCTTGTGCAACACAAAGGCACTAGACTTGAAACAATGCCATAGGAATAACATCTTGTGCCAAGTACTACATTTATTCAGGGTTACTTGAGCAGAAGTAATGAGAAGCATTAAAGCAAGGTTTACATAATGAAATGCAATATCAAACACTCTGTACATTAGTGTAAAGAGTAGAGATTGAGTTGTTTTGAACAAAACTTAGTCTGCTTCTTGAGAATGGAAAATTTCTAGCAGACTGCAAAATTACCCTCTTCCCAATTTTAATGCTATTTTTGACCTGGTATAAATATGTTTTATTGTGTCTCATTTTGATAAAATTACAAAAATCTCTTCTAAAATGTTTGCTATATTCTTTTTTGCAACTCTAACTCAGCCACTTGCTCTTAGAGAGGCCTGTAAAATATACATAGCCATTTCATAAGAGGAGGAGAAATATAGGATGAAATAAAAATGCAAATCATCCGCAGAGCAGAGTACTAACAGAAGTCAGAAATACAAGAGAGCAAAATTAAAGATAGCTTTTAGAAAATTATATTCTGATTAATACCCTATACAGGGAACTAGGCTGAACACCTTTGTCTCCTTAAGGAACCTGCTTTGCATGGAAATGGGCTCAGATCTCCCTTAAACAAAGTGCTTCTAACTCACATCATGACTTGTGGTGAGGAATTCATGCCTGAAGGGAGTTGCTGCCAGCAAGTTCACATAAAAAAATTTGGAGGGCGAAAAGCAGAACTCAGAGCCACTATGACCTACATGCACTTTCTATGGATGACCCCATAATCCATAGCCCATCTATGGGTCTACACCAGAGACCCCAAACCTGCTTTCTATACAGCTTGCAGCAAGCTTAATTAGCCTTGAACCAGAGAGAAGTGCCTTATATTTCTACTGTTCTCTGCTACATGTGGCAGTAATATGGCTATATGGAGAACATTACCTAAGCAATGTAATTTATACATGGGTACAAGAAGGATGACAAACAGGGCAAAGAGGACTGGACTTGTTCCAGAGGAAGGCAGGCAGCAGCTCTTCCCTCTCACCTGAACACCTTCAGGGGTACAAAGTATGTCTCAGGGCATGATATGGAGAAGGAACCTGCTGGCTCTGGAATGATAGTGCCTGGAGTTTTTTCCTTACTTTTTCATTTACTAGCCCAAGAAAACTTATTGTTTCTTCACAGGTGAAAGAACCATGCTCATTGCAGAGGGATTGGACTAAATGACCTTTAAGGGCTCCTTCCAACTCAAACCATCCTATGATTCTGTAACTATGACATTGCATGGGGTGTTCTGTCCTCAAACCTAATGGCTGTACCTCTTCCACAAGACTGTATTTCCTTTCCAGACAAAATATTTGAGTGCAAAGTATTATGATGACTGTTGTATGGGTTAAACACACATAAAACACGCTAAAGGATCTTTATCTTTTCCTTTGCTTTGATTACCCATGACTATAGCATATCTCCCAGGATTTGGCAGCAAAATCTGCCCAAGCTAAGAGAAAGCTGTGACCAGCCTACTTGATAGCTGCAGCAGGAAGATGTGCTGCATCCTCAGGAAAATACAGGCCTAGTTTTCCCCCATTTTTCCCTCTCCCATATTTCCAGTCGTATGTGGTAGCTAGGATCACCTCAGACAAATGGCAGCAAGTGGCAAACCAAGAGAGAAAACTGGGCAGTGTCAGGAATCAGCTACAGGATGAGTGCAGCTAATGCAGAAAGTGTTGAAAAAGGCTGTGACGTTGCAAACTGGCCTGAAGAACAGGAAGAAACAGCTGCTCAAAACTATGTCCATGACCTTTCCATGGACAAACACAGTGGGGAATAGATGTATTCTATGAATGATAGGGGAACAGCCAAATGAAGTGTAAATGGGAAAGACAGACAGACTGCAGCAGGGATTGGACAAAGACCAAGAGAAGAAATTACCAGAAAAAAAGAAAAAATAAAAAAATGAAGAGGCGATTTAGACCCCACATATAGAAGAGGAGAAAAGCAAAGCTTTGTGCCAAGGCAGAATCCTAAGAAAGCCCACAGGAAAAGCAGATGGGAAATATGCATGGAAACATTGCTAACACCTGCAACAGGTGTGTTATTCTTTCTATATGAAGAAAGGGGTTCCAGCCACGTAGGACCATAACACAAGCACTGATAGAGACCTGTCAGAAAGACAGAAGGATAAGCAGTCCCAGCTGATTAATTTGCATACAAGGAAAGCAGTTCAAAATATTAAATAAGCAAAACACGATAGAGAGCCAGGATGAAAACGACTATCATAACAAAGGTGTTGCTAGATTTATTGAGTAATGCTCCAGAAGTTCTAATCATCATATTCCCTAAAGAAATAAATGACACCAATAAAGTATATTGATATAATATACAAGAAATTGTTTCTTCAAACAGTAAGGAAAAGAAAATTTATTGGAACTGTGCAGATAAGGAACTTGCAGAAGACTTCCCCATGTCAAGCACGGGTGAAGAAGGTAAAATGCTCATGGTGGAAGCCAACCAAGGGAAGATCTGACGGGGTAGGTTGGAGGGGTTTGATTGCACAGATCACTGGAATGCCTCCTGCTGCTGCAGCCAACTCTTTGGCTTACACTGTCTCCCCTTCTGCAGACAGGTTGCCAGCCTCTTGGGCTCAGAACTGGCAGGACCTGTTAGGCAGGCTGCAAACCTCCAGGAGAAGGAGGGAAAGGGAAAGCTTTCACTTAATTTGGATAATCCGGCTTGTACTTCCAACATACAAATTAGGCGAGAAACTAAAATTGTTCTGAAGCAAAAGATGAAGGATAACATCAATATAATGCCTGACTCAAATGTGTGGGGAAACAAGCAAGAACTGGAAGGTGCTGTACTAAATAAAGGAGATTACGATCTGGAAAGACTAACTGAAACTTAGTGGGATAATTCCCTTGTGTTGAAAAGACAGGATGCAGTATGCATGGGAAAGGCAGAGTAGAGAAAATCAATAGGTATAAAATATGTTATATAATGCTTTGAAAGCACATATTTTATCATTTTGACAGTGACACCATTTACTGGTGAAAATCTCAGGTAAACATACAAGAAATTAAAAACCAAAAACAAACAAACAAAAAACCTGAAAAAGAACCCACAAAAAAAAAATCAATAAAAACAAGCCCCTATAGCAATAATTTCATGCATATCCCTTAGGCCAGTACTCTGGAACAGGGCCAGGGAAGGCACAAACCTCTGACTGCATTTTAGTTGATTAAGTCTCTAGATAGTGCATACAGATGCAAAGTTGTCAAACACATAGAGTGAATTCCAAAAACTAGATGAAGAGTTGGGTCAAAGTTTCAGCTGTTGGAAAGTGGGGCACTGAAACTATGAAATCAGAGCACTTGAACCTAATACAGGAAGAAAATAATTCAGTGAGGAAAAGAGTGTAAGGGAATCAACTCCACTTTCAGAAACATTTTAGAGAACATAAAACATTGAATATGGGATAATAATAAATGCTTAAAACTTATATTTTAAAATTAAAAATTAAAAAAAAAACATTGGGGACTTCTGGGGAAACTGCAAAAGAAATGAAACTCATCTGTGGGGGGGAAAAAAGGAGATAAAAGGCAAAGCAATGGTCAGAGTGTCTTCAAAAGGGCTATTCAGAGTTCAAAGTACATATACAGGAAGGAGTGGCAGGAAAGGAATCCAAGGACTCTTAAATCTGAATAGGCCAAAAAGGGAAAAAGAGAATAAAAGAACTTATAAAGCTACCAAAGGGGGAAAAAAAGTACAAAGATTAAAAAAAAAACAAAACAAAAAAACTCTACCAATTAATTAAAAAGGAAAGAAAATTAAATTTAAAATGGAAAAATAAAACAAGATACCAACCCGAACTGTGTATCTTATTTAGCATGAAAATAAATATTACAAGCTATTTAGAGACAACCCCTCCAAAATCATCCTCAACTGTTTGGAACAGGTCCAGAAAAGGACCACGTTGAGATCCGTAATGTACTTTTGAAGTATTCAAGAATCAAAAGTAATCAAGAGACCCATCTTTGGCATAGAATGTAGAAAATTTAGGGTGTGGTTCACAGGTTCTATCTTGGGCAATAAAGGCACCAATATCTCTGAGCCAGTCCCTCTAGGTTTGTCATGACAGACAAAGAAAAACAGGAAATTACCTGTCCTGATTTTAGCTGGCATAGAGGTGTTGTTTTTTGGGGTTTTTTTCCACAGTAGCTGGTATGGGGCTGTGTTTTGGATTTGTGTGGTAAATAATGTTAATACAGACATGCTTTCATCATTGCTGAGCAGGGCTTACACGGACTCAGAACCTATTCTGCTACTAACACTGTCCCACCAGCACGTAGTCTGGGGCACAAAAAGCAGTTTTCAAGGGATGCAGCCAGGACAGCTAACCCCAACTGATCACAGGGATATCCTATTGCATATGCTGTCATGCTCAGCATAAAATACTAGGTTAAGGAGAAAGAAAAGGAGGATGTTCAGAGTGGTGGCTTTTGACTTCCCAAGTGTGCTGGTTTTGGCTGGAGCAGAGTTAATTTTCCTCACGGTTGCTGGTATGGGGCTGTGATTTGGATTTGTGCTGAACACAGGGTTGATAATACAGAGATGTTTTTGTTATTGCTGAGCTGAGCTTACACAGAGCCAAGGCCTTTCCTGCTTTTTGTATTGCCACACTCGTGAGGGGCCAGGGGTGCATGGGAGGCTGGGAGGAGACACAGCTGGGACAGGTCACCCCAACTGACCAAAAGGACATTCCAGACCTCATGGAACCATGCTCAGTATATAAAGTGAGGGGGTAAGAAAAGGAAAGGGGGATGTTTGGGGTGATGGTGTTTTCCTTCCAAAGTCACTGTTACATGTGATGGGGCCCTGCTCTTCTGGAAAAGACTGAACACCTGTCCATGGGAAACAAGAATGAATTCCTTGTTTTGCTTCGTTTGCATGCATGGCTTTTGCTTCACCTGTTAAACTGTCTTTATCTCAATCAACAAGTTTTCTACCTTTTACCCTTCTGATTCGCTTGCTGACCCAATGGTGAGTGAGTGACAGAGCAGCTGCTTGGTAGTCAATTTGTGGCTGGGGTTAAACCACAACACCAAGTCACTGTCACACATGGTGGAGCCCTGCTCTCCTGGAGATGGCTGAACATCCTGCCTGCCCATGGGAAGTGATGAATAAATTTTTGTTTTGTTTTGTTCTGCTTGTGTGTGCAACTTTTGCTTTTCCTATCTGTCTTTATCTCAGCACATATGTTTTCCCTTTTACCTTTCCAATTCTGTGCCCCATCCTACTGGAATGCTGTGTGAGTGAGCAACTCTCTGAGTCTTAGATGCCAGCTGGGGTTAAACCACGACATAAACTCTGCATAATAATGTTGCCTTCTGGAATCACATCAGACACATCATATCCAGAGATAGCTACTTTTCTCCTGGGGGTAAAAAAAGCAGCCTAATTTAGATTTAGAGATCTAACTTCTGCATGCTTCAAGTCATATGAGACAAATGCCACCTTTGCTTTCTTAATATTACAAAATCTAGAAGGATTAATTAATGCAAAGAAATATAAATAAAAGAAAATTCAAAAATTCAGATGACAAATAAAAGAAAATTCAAAAATTCAGATGACAATTTCTTAGGTCAGTTTTTTTGTGAATGGTAAAGATAACATATCATCTTTGTGATAAGAGTACTTGTATTAGGTCTGGACAGTGTACTCTTTTGGTCATATATTCTAACATGTGCTGAGTTCTACTCTAATCCTACTCTCTCAAAGCTCCATGGTAAGCATTGAATGTAAGCCTTCCTCACACTGAAAAATACAAATATACTTTAATACATGCAAGTGAGAGATTATACCCTCTTTGAAACTGATGCTAAAATTCTCATCAACTTCACTATGACTAAGATTTCACTAGAAAAGTGCACAGCATAATGTAGGTCTCTTTAAGAGCGCAAAATTAAGAGAAAGGACAATATTAACAAAGAAAAATGTTAGGTCAACCACTAGGAAAATATACAGTACTGAGTTTTAGTACCCTCTGAAATATAAGTGCAATAAATATCTTACTAGAAAAGCCTAATGTTGACTGGTTAAGACAACAGATAAAATAGAAACATTGGAAGAAAAAGTTGATATTGGCAAAGTAAGAAAATTAAAGACCTAGGAAGTATTGTCATTGTCTAATCTCTTAAATCAGAGGGGATGAAATAGGAAAACAATCCTAATTGCTCTCAGAAGTTTTAGATTGTAAGTGTCACAGTGATGGGATCTATCAAAAGAGTGAATTTTGAGAAGTACTGTATAATAGGAAGAAAATAAGTGATTTAACACCTTTAGTGGAACCACTGTGGGAACACGAGGGAGCCATCAATATAAATGAAAATGTGGTGCAATTTTACTGGAAGATCTAACCACTGTTAACACACTGTCACTGTGGTGGGCCCTGTTATATCCAAAATGGAGCAAACTTATTGGCTAGAGCTGAAGGAAGAAATGTGCAGGAGGCCTGTGTCTCAGGTTGACTAAGGCTGTCTTGTCTGTGTCTGTGTCTGTGTCTGTGTCTGTGTGTGTGTGCCACACTTGCTTTATCTTCCCAGAAATCATTTTCTTCTAATGGAAAGGACAGCATAATCCATTTATCAGTAGATCTGAGAGAAAAATTGGTATGACCGAATTTTTTGAAACCCAGTCTAAAATTACAAATTTTAATTTAATGCATTTTGGTCAATTTGAAATTAACTTATCAGAACACTGTATTACTCAGCACTATATTTGTTTAAACATCTGAGCTTTATAAAACTCTGCTTCTTAAGGAAAATACTATTTTGTTAGATAATATATAAGATAAACTATAAAATATTCACCTTGCAACTCAGGTAACACTTGCATGATGAGGACTGTTCACTACCAACCAGTAATCTAAAATTACCATTTCACTATGGACTCAGAAAAAGGATGGAAGTCCACTTCTATGGGCCTATGTTTAAAAAATACTACTGTGGCAATTATATATTTCATTAGTAATGTGACCTCATGAAAAACATAGAGAAAAGTTAAAATTAATTCCCACTATGAAAAAATAGATGTACTTTTATATCTGTGCCTTCCACTACAAATAGAACACTCACTTCTTTCCAAATACACAGAAAATGCCCTTTCATTTCTTTGCTCTCTATTTTTGTAGTTACAACAACTCTAAAAGAATATCTAAAGTAGTTAACTATCTTAGTGTTACAGCACTGTGGGTGAGAAGCAGGACCAGTTAAAAGACGGGAAAAAAAATGAATGACAGTGTCTTCCCAGTCATAAATATATACTGAATTTCTTTAAAGTCAGGCAAGACCTTAACCTCTACAGCTGTGACACCTACAACTGCTACTGATGTCAGCAAGAGACAGAAAGAGTGCAAGGACAAGACTCTTGAAACTACAAACATTTGCAAACAATTAATAAGCAGCACCATGAAATAACACCTAGGAAATGTCACGCAAGAAGAAAATCAAAGAACATAATCTATGCTGCATATTAAATGTGTTAGAGGCCCCAGAGTAAAAAAGGTGTATGTAATAATACGATTACAAATTGTAATGTAAAGGGAGTGTTAAAGTTGTCAAGAAAAGAAAGTTCCTTTACTTTAGCAGGCTTAATTTTTGCTCCTTGCATATTTTACCACTAGGGCTCTTTTGCTGGGCTTTGTTGGCTTGGGTATTTTTGGTTGGGTTTGGGGGGAAAGGTGGGGTTAGGGGGGGCTTTTTTCTTCTGTGTTTTGGGTTTTTTTTAATTTTAAATGTGGATTTTTGGACCAGTGTAATTGTTCCTCTTCTTGGAGGTCTGCAGCACATGACTTCACTGGCAGTAACCCTGCAGAACAATGAACTCTGCGGTGAAGTTATTCTTGGAGATGAGGCGACAGGATGTTCTCATGTAGGCAGTATGCAATTATACATTGTTATCTGGTGACAGCTGATCCAGCAGCCAGCACACTGCAACACAAGTCAATATTGTTTCTCATACAGAAAGGACAAACCTCCCTGCTGAGCAGAGGTTAAATCTAGCAAAATTATCCAAAGGAATAATCAGTTTCTCCATCTGCAGGTGTAAAGAAGAGGTTCATGACCACAGCTGCATTATTATTCCCTCTAATATTATCCTAGATTATATTAATTGCTCCAGTATGTATCTCTGGTACAGAACTAACTTAAAGAAATACCTTTTGTCTTTTCTGTTTTATACATACATATTGCATACATACAGCAATCCCATGTGTTTATATGAAATGCCAATTTATCATACATGCTCTCCAAGGCGACAAAGAAACTTAGAGATAGGAGTTGAATTGCAATGGTTTACACCTGACCTGATAAAGAGCTCTGTAATGAAGCTATCACAGTAATTAAAGACATCTACCTCCAAATTACTCATCCTGATATCTTTTATAGCTACTGGAGAGTACTTGCATAATGTCTGTCATCTTAAACTGTAGCAGCCATCTGTAATACTCTAAAAGCACCTGCTTCTGTCCATTAACAATAACCATAAGTTTCTGAAGATAAATTCCACCTTGCCAGTGTAGCTACAGGTAAGGTTTAGTGTCTCGGAGATCTATGCTATTGAAATTGAGGGGAAAAAAGGGAAAAAGACAGGAAGATAGAAAAAATTTTTGCAGTATGCAGAATTCTAAACATTCTTTTAATCCATTAGCCTTTCTCTGATTCCTTCATCATCACTAACCTTAGGCTTATTCTTGGAAAAGAGAAAGACCTATCATAGTCCATCTGCCTTAGCACAGCAGTGATTTCCTTCTTATGTGTGCAATCATTTAAATCTTATTTTTGGACATACCACTGTGTAAATCCAGTACTTGGGAAAATGTTTGTACAAGGGTTCTCAGAGGTGTAGCAGGATTGGAGTCATCCTTTGTCCATTCTACCCATGATAAACCAGTTACTTTTCCAGTGCGTGCATCCAATGCATATTATGTGAGCTGTTCAGACTCCCAACACTGATTCACTTTCCTGTCTACTGTGGGATGGCTTATATCACAGATGTTTTCTCAGGGAAAATAATTCTTATCTTATGCTGTAGTTGTCCTGAGAACCAGAACTAGCCTATGTGCCACAATATCCCTTAGGTAATGAGTTGGATGGCTTTGTTCCATGAACTGAGTACTACTAATGAGCACACAAAATTAATACTAAATTAAGTATCATAACAAAATGATGTATTGTCCATAAAATCCATTTTCATGACCCTCTGGGCTCAATGAATGCAAAACATTTTATTTGAGATTACTCTTGAGCAGCTACAGCAAACTGCAGAATTACTCCAAAGTCCAGTTATCAGCAGAGGAAGATTTGCCTTCTGAGTGTGCATGTATAAAGGTAATTTTTTTTGGTTTTGGTCTGATTTTGTGACATGCAATACTATCTGACTTTGAAACCAGTGTATGATCATGTTTCCTTTGAAATTTGGCACAAACTTTTGAGACAGACTGACATTTGATCCAGAAAAATGGTACCTGTGGCAGTTGTACAACTGATCAGGCTGCTAAATAAAATTATGGGAATAATAATTTTGGGGGTTATGTTTGCAATTTAGTCAATGAAATTAAATTACCATATGCAATGGCCTGACCCTGGCTGGATGCCAGGTACCCACCAAAGCTGCTCTATCACTTCCTTCCACAACTGGATAGGAGAGAAAATATAATCACGGGTCATATTATTAAAGCTAGACAGAAAAGGGGAAGGAGCTTTTTCTTATCAGAAAATCTTTTGTGGGACTGTAACATTTCTGACCAAATTATTGACAAGGAATTCTCTCAACTTTAAAATAAACTACATACATTTAAGTAAGAGAAATAAACATCAGCTTCTTCTTCCCCAGAGAGACCAACAGTCTCCCAGGATATGGGAAAATAAAGTACAAATACCCACTCACCTCACCTAACTCAAACCATTATTGTGAACAGTTGTCACATCTCAACTCATTATATCAGAAGCTGAATCACAGTCTTCTCTGAGACTATGCAGTAGGCTTTATCACAGCCTAGAGAACTCTCACAAAGTTTTTCCCTTTGCTTTTTGCATTCAGAACAGGGCCCTCAATCACATTCCTTGAAACCTGTGGTTACTAAAGGAAATTGTGTCTTTTGGTCCATTATTTGGCTTAAGTTCAGACAAACTTTTATACCACCCCAGTTCTGATTTCTTCATCAGCCTGCATCCTCCAAATTAATGAGCTTTTGCTTTAGGTTATACAACCTACCAGCCCCGAGCTGAATTCAGACTGCACTTTTCTTAATTTTACTATTCTTTGTTTAACTGCTTAACTTCAAAAAAGGTCTTCCACCCATGTTCTCTTCCCTTGTCTTCCTCTGCTTAACTGACGTGCAGTTCTTCCCTTCAGTCCTCCTAGGTCCCAGCTAATCCCCTGAGCAAACAGCAATGGGGAAGCTGCCAGAGCAATACCAGGGCTCATTCAACGTGAGCTACTGAAGCAGTATTTTGAAGAATCCCAGCACTATATGCTTGCCTATTGAAAATATTTTGCTTGGTATAAATGACTACATCTTATTTTAAGTGAAAAATCTGATTTATTTTTCTTTATTCAGCAATAGTCTTTGGGAAGGGGGAGGGGGTATTTTTGTGTGAATTGTGTATATAAGTTTTAATGTTTTGTCCCACTTGTCCCACAGGAAAAGCATTTCTTATTGTGCTGTATCTACTTATCAGAAGCTGTTAAGGAAATGAGGAAGAGAAAGAAAGAGAGAATAGGCTTGTGGAGAGTGCTGAAATTTGTTAGGACCTTCAGATCTAAGGAAAGATAAGCCTCAGGGAAAAGTTAGATATGCATGTATTTCTTTAATTAGTTTCAAATGTGTTTTCTTTGAAGTGTCTCTGTACTAAATAAAGATTCTGTTTCAAGAAATTTGTTTGGTCATAGCGTCAACCACTGTCATTGATTTTGGAGAGAGAAGAATAAGTCAAACCTTCAAAATTAGTCATAGTATTCTGGGATTGTATATGACAACATTGTTTGAAGCTGGAAGTGTCCCAAATTTTTCCAAGAGTGATTTGATCTGTACTGTATGTGTACATTGATATTTTGACATTGGTCAAACCTGAGCCATGCTTATCTGCATAAGATGTGCTTTCCCCATCTGCACTACACCAAAGCCTCTATATTATACCAAAGTAACCTCTACTGCAATTTTTGGTTTTGTTTTTTTTTCCTGAAGCAAAGCTGTTAAAGATCACCACTCTGACAATATGGCTCTTCTTCCAGCTATACCCTTCTTTGCAGGAAGCAAAGCAGATGAAAAAGAGGCAGAAAATAGGGACAATGGACTGTGGTTGATGGGAAGCATCTTCATCACTTCCCTCCAGCCAGGACAGGACAGAAGAATCATTATAGAGCCAATGTCTGCACATCTCTCTCACTTCTGCTCCACTCCTCAAGGGGAGCTTTGCACTTCTTCCTCCAGACGTACCTGACCAGTGATGGTTCTGTCATTCAACAAAAGGTTTTGCACTGTTTTTTAACTAAAGTTAGAAAAAAACATCGTTCTTGTTTCCTTACACCAATGCTTCCACTGCAAACAAAAGCATACCCAGACAAGAAAAATAATAAATAAAATAATAGTGTGTTGGTATTAATTTTTTGGCAGAATCATCAAAGAGTATTGCATAAAAAATTAGATGGAAAATAATTCTTCTCTTCAATTTGACAGTTAGAATTAGATAAATATAATTTTACAAATGAGAGATTTTAAAAATCACAATAGTGACTTTTAAAAGAAAATTTAAAAAGAAATTATATGTGATAAATTGCAGCTCACTAAACCAGTGTAAATGGTCATTTATTAAAGAAAATATTACCATGTATTAGCATTTGTTAAAGGAAAAGCAATGCCTTACTTAATATTCATTGAATCATTAAATAAATAGGTTACCTATATTAATAATATAAGAACCTCCAAAACAGCTAGAATGAAAAACAGAAGTCATGGAATAGAAACGCTCAAATTAGGTATGATTCTAATTTAACAAAACCAAACAAACAAAAAAAAAAAAAAAAAAAGCCTAATAAGAATAATATAGCTCTATTGCTCTGTTAAATAAATAGGTTACCTATATTAATAATATAAGAACCTCCAAAACAGCTAGAATGAAAAACAGAAGTCATGGAATAGAAACGCTCAAATTAGGTATGATTCTAATTTAACAAAACCAAACAAACAAAAAAAAAAAAAAAAGCCTGAAAATAAGAATAATATAGCTCTATTGCTCTGTTCCCTATCAATGATACCCTAAATATGTCTTTTTCCCTATTTGTCTGCAGCTTATGTAACAGGAAGCAGTGTATTCAGGCTAGACATAAGTATAAATGCAGAATCACGCAGCCTAGCTATGCTTTCTGTTTCTTTCTCAAACCCTTGTTTCTGAAAAAGAGAATGAGAGGAAAAAAAATCTCAGATGGCTTATTATTTATTACACCTAACAAAAGCACTGCCACTAAATGTATGAGTTTTTTCGTGCTGCAATAGTGTCAGTGCCTTGGTGCGCTAATCCATCTAGGAGAGGAAGGACTGGCTGCCCTGGTGCCAGCAGAGGGAGCATAGAGCATTGCTTTTTGTGGGCTTCAAAACTGCGAGGGGAGCTTTGTTCTTTCCTGTTCTAATTTCCAGACACCCCCCCCCCCCAATTAAATGTTTTCAAATCTTAACGATCGCACATTCCATGCTAAAAGCGCCTTTTCATGCATCACAAATACAGCTGTGAGGTAACACAGGTGTCAGATTGCTGTAGGATTAATTAACTTCTAGCATCTGGAACACCAAGGCGCACACAGGTAGGGAATTTCACCAGGACGAGAGGTAAGATATCCCAAGGCACCGTGGCTAAATTGTGTAACAAAAATGTATCTTCAAATCATCGGCGCTTAGCGGCACAACACGTGCTCAGGCACAGCAGCCGCTGCACAGAGGGGAGATGCTGCTCTACAAGGGGCATGTTTGTGCACATCTGCCTATCCAACACACCGTGCGCTGCGGAAGGGCTGTGAGCTGGGCGCTGCGAGAATTAATTAGCTAATGAGCCTTATCTTCCTGCCGTTACTCAGGTAAAACTTCCAGTGACTGAAGCCAAGCAACTGCAGAACTTCTGAGGATGAAACACATGATGTCTGCGCTACTTGCACAGCTGGCAACGTCAGGGCCTGTCCACCCTTGACTCCAGACCGAGGAAAAATGTGTGTTAAGCCCTTCTACACATTAGAAAATCCATACAAAGGACTCCAGAAAACTTAAAGACAGAGTCAATTAAGGCCTTTTCTTTTCCTCATGATTCTCATTATTGGATTCTCACAAAATTGGATCCCACTTTACCGTGCCTTCAAAGGGACTCTTGTTAAAGCAAACTGCAGCACTCAGCATCTTGCAGGTTTTATTCCCAAGTAAAAAGCTCATTGCAAAATGTAGCAGACAGACACATCCCTTGGCTCCCTTACTCTCCCTAAAAGAGTCTGGAACCACAAAGCTTCCAGAATCAGATTTTCATAAGTTGAACCCTAAGGTTGTAGAGGATCTTCTCATGCACAGTTACAATTGCATATGCATAGCTGGCTTTTGTACATACAAATGGAGTCTGTACACTAGTGCATGGCTCAAAGGAATCTAGACAGCTATACAAAAACACACATGAGTCTCAGTTTTTGCTTTATGAGGTGAATTAAGTGAAGGGCGAAGAAGAAGGTGATGGGAAAAAGATGAAATTCAGACCTCATCAAAGTCAAGGGTAGTTTTCCTATAGACTTCAAAAGATTCAAAACGTCATCTGTTACATTTATGTCCTACTGAACCCAGAGATATGCTCAGAAACAGGTTTCAACCTCAATTCATTTGGCAGACCAACTTCTTCCTGGTTGAATGGTGGAAGCACTGACAAGAATCTCAAAAGAAAATTTTACTGTGATCTAAATCAGCAGTTCCCAATTTCTTCTGGCTGTCTGGGAAAATACTTCATTTTAAGAGCCAGTGAGAGCCTTCTACCCCAGCACTTAAGAACTTACATAGCCCAAGCTAGAGTGTTCATGGAGTTCACCATTGGGCTGGCATGCAAACTAGCTCTATGTCTCCCAGAAATTGTGAATTTGCTATGTAATTCATTCCCAAACTCCCCCAGCAGCTATTCCTGGGTATAGGTTACAAGATGGACAAACTGAGTTTGCAGGCTGTATTTAGCCTATACCTTGCAGAATGGATGTTTTTCCTCCAAGTTTACACCAATGTGACTAAGGACTATTAACTGTCTTTCAGCAGTGGCCTACATCTTTCTTTTGGGAAGAGGAGTGGGGGGAAATGTGGAAAAAGTTCCCCTCCTGTTGTCAAATTAAACCTTGGTCTATGCAAGTCCAGCATTGCTGACACTGCCAGACTTGCAAACTGAGTAAAATCCTGGCCACACTAAAGTTGAAGGCAAAACTCCCTTTGACTTTATTAGAGTCTAGATTTCACAACAAGTGTTAGGGGACTGTGACCGCAAGACTGAGGCAAAGGCAAAGTAAAAGCAAGAACAATTTCCTCACTGCAGTCCAGAGAAAATGCGTGGTTCTCCAGGGCAATAAGATGAGCAATAAAAATATAAATAAATATATAAATATATTAAATTGATCCCCTCTTCAGACAGTTACCAGCTCTTGGCACTTTTTTCTCCCGTCTTGCAACCTACAGACACCTGTCCAGCTGCACTTTCTTCACACTTGACTGCCCAGTTAAGCTTCTCTGTCAGCCTTGCTGTCACTCCTCTTTCAGCACACAATGTCAGCTTTCCTGCCATCTTGATGTCACTTTTTCATATGGCAGGATTCGCAGCCTTAGCTCACAGACCTGTTTGTACATCAGAAGGAAAATATTTGTCATACTTGCTTCTCATTTCCCATTAGAAATGAGCTTAGCTAAGTAGGAAAAGCCTGTCAGGAAAGTACTGACACTGAGTTTCTCTGCCAGCAGTGCCCCAAAACACAGGATTTTTTTTTTTCTACACAAAGAGATGAGAAAAATTGAGAAGTGAAGGATTCAGCTCTGCTAGGGAATAAGCACACATATTCTGTAATGGCTTTTCAAGTGTTCTTCTACATGTAGTCAGTGCGAAGCAGAGGTTTTGGTCTCGTAATTATTGTTTGGTTGGGAGATTCTTTTTCTCCACTGGTCTAAGGGTGGCTAAGCAATCATTTTGCACTGCTGGGCAAAGGCAATAGAAAACTTGTTAACTGGGCATTTCTATACTGCTTCCCAGCACAAGAGACACACCTCAAAGCCCCCAGGGTGGCAGGTTCTAAACTGCCATTCATTGTAGCAGCAAAACATTGCTATATTCACTGTGTGAGCAGACTGTAGGTTAGTTGGTATAATGTGACATATGAGAATGTGCAATTCTTGGTCACAGTAAAGGAAAGCAAGAAAACAGGTTTTTACAGCAAAAGCTTTCCATCATGGGTTCCCTTTGCAGGACATGGATAACCTCTGACTTCCATATGGTGCTGGATTCTCAGAGGATGGAAGTGAGCAATGGTAAATCACCCCAGATGAGTATCTCCTCCTCAACATAATAAGCAGTTTATGTATCCGGCTGCAAAAGTGTTCTAGGAAGTTGCCAAACAGGAAGGAGATCCTTGCCTGGAGTAATTTGCAAGCTAAAGGCTGGATCCTACCAAAGCATCTGGTCTGAGGTTTTGAGCAGCTTTTACTCCCATAAGATTTCAAAAGATATTTAGGAGAGCCATGTCTTACAGCATGCTGTAAGGTTTGGCTAAAATTGCCTGTAAACTAGTCTCAGGCACTCAGCAAGTCTATGTTACCTTAGCCTTTAAACCACGGCAGAAATGTGCTGCGGATAGATGAACTGAAACTACACCCACAAGGAGATGAAATTATTTTAACAGACATACAAATATATCATATTGCGAGTGAAAGACAGACAGTAAGAATACTCAGAAAAAGATTAAAAGATGCAAATCTTCCTTCCCATGGCCTGACCTACCAATGCTGTTAAATGGATAGGTTAATGTCATGAGCTGTGCAGATCACATAGTAGGTGTCATGATAAAGAAATAAGAAGATGTATACTATGTTATGTGAGTAAAGAGAATTTAGAGCTGCTGCACATTAACTAATTCTTTCTTTTCTGCCTTGATTTTCACAGACCCCAAACTTCCACAAAAGTTTGATTTTCTCCTTACTTCATCCTCTGGCTTTTCTGTTAGTTTTTTTTTTTTTTTTTAAGAGTTGCATTTCTGGCCAGAATACAATGTTTAAGTCACAGTGTACGGACATTGCAGAACATTGCAAAGAATATTTGACCCCTGCTTTTTATTTCCTAAGTGTATCATCAGTTCCAAGCGCTGAATATATTGGCAGAATTGGGCATTGCTAAACGGCCACACTAAGTCTAGCAGATCTGGGTTTTAGTTAGTTAGCATGCACTAACTACCTCATGTGATGGCAGGAAATGACAGCTCCAAGGCTGAAATCAGATCCAGGCAGGTGGGCTCCTAAAGGGGGTGGTGCAAACACAAACGTTGGCCCGCGTGGATCCAGCTGCAGCAAGAGAGGCCTTAGGAGAAAAACCTGTAGTTGTATTTAAAATTTAATACATCCAATACTTTCTTACGCACACACATCATATATGATGTATCACACGTGGTGCTGCATCAAACCGCCTGCATCGGATACTTAAGGGCACTAAGTACAGAGGTACAGACTTGCCCACGATGAGACACACCAGAAATTCTCAGGTTCAGGGCTTTTGTTCCCTAAGTAAATTGATGGACTAAGTCCATGACATCCTATCGAACTCCAGGACACAGAGTTCCTCTGAAAGAGAAGAATCAGAGTGAACAGCTTTTCCTTGCAAACCATGCACATCACTTCCCTTGCTGTATGGAAGACAAGGGATGAGCTACCCCAGTCATTGGAGCAGATGCAGAAACCAGTGGAAATGAGGAGATAAAAAGTCAAAGCCCAAGGATTGGCTAATAGAGAAAGAAGTGTTGTAATTGCTAAATCACCCAAACTGCTTTGCCAAACTTTGACATGCTTGATTTCCTGTGCTTAAATAATTTTTAGGCTTAAAAAAAAAAAAAAAAGGGGGGGGGGGGGAGGGGAAGTGAAGAAAAATAACCAGCTGTTCCTTGTATAGTGCAGGAAACATGTATGATTTATTGCTTTAAGGTTATTTTTGAAGGGGCTGCCTGTGGCAGCCGGAGTGCCGGAGAAGTCACTGAGGCCTGTCCACTTGAAGGGCTCAAACTGTTTCCTGAACAGCCCTTCTTCACTCGTCACCTCCGACAGCTCCCATTGACAACGTGTGACTGGGGCCCCGGAGTGTTTTAAAGCCGCGGGGGGCCGGGGCGGACAATGGGGCTGTCAATTACCTTTTCCCCCGTTGTGAAAGGGGCCGGTGAACAATGCTCGGCCGGCGGGGGCTGTGCCGCTGCTC
>NC_031768.1:46743152-46749692 GCF_001522545.3 Parus major
CCAGCCCCATCCCCAGCCCCATCCCCATCTGGGAAGGCCCAGGCTGCGCTACCTAGAGTGTGCCTTTAAAAACTTCCTGTGTGCCTTGATGGCTTGCTGAGAGGACTGTCCATCATACAGGCGCTTTGTCTGGCAGTCACTGCCATTTGAATTTGACTGACTGAGGAAGCCCGAGTTATTTGTAAAGAACAACAAGGCTTTTCATTCATAATTTCAGTGGGGGGACAGGGTGCTAATGACTGAGCTTGAATAACCAGGGAATGCGGTATTCAAGGCAGGAAGAAGCCCAACTGGCTGCCAAATGAGAGGAAGGGAGGGGAGGGGGATGTAGGTGAAAGTGCTTGTGTGAAAAGGCAAACAATGAAATCGGGATCACACGCATGTATACAAATACAAATCAGGTTCTCAAAAGGTGAGACAGGCAAAGACAGAAGCAGGAAGGAGAGCGGAGGAAATTCCCGTTTCTATTTCACTAACTTGCCTTCAGAAGCAGCTTCTGCGATGCTAAATCCGAGCCCGTCTCAGCAAAGGCAGCCCTCTTGCCTCCTGCCGCCCTCTCACCACAGAGAAAATGCTTTTCCTCTCCTAGTCCTTTTCACTGCAGAAAAAAATCCTTGAGTTTAAAGTTGGGCTGAATGAACATTTTGCCCTTGCAGCTTAAACTCCGGCTTCGACCAAACTTGAAAGTTCTACTACTAGCCCGGGCTGTGGCCCAGCATTTAACATCTGTACATCTAATTTTACATATTGACCGTCTAATTTAGCCATATATTTATATATATTCTCTAACTCTGCAAAGACTTTGTCTTCACAGCAGTCAAACTTTACCTGATGCAAAAGCTATTCAACTAAATAAAGGTTGTTGCCTTTATTTCTATTGTCTACATTGGGATTTTGAATAAGGCGTTAACAGAAATTTCCTTAGCTAAAATAGATTTTATAGACCCATAATTTGTGTCCCTGTGGAGAAAACAAATCTACGGAGCAAAGAAAGAAAATGGAAATTGAACAGCACATACTTTGGAAAACACAACTGCTTTGACACGACGTAAACCATCAGAACTGGATATAATTTATGCCAATTTGAATTGCGTTGTGAGTAAGCAACAATAAGAAAACTTAAAATATGTTAAACGGTTTAAACACTTAACCTCAAGAATGAAGGAAGTTTTCCAGTGGGCTTATTTTGCAAGCTTGTTCTGTCAGATGCAGTGGATTTATTGTCTCTGTTTGTAACACAATTTCCAATGCTTCCTTTAACTTTCATTAATTAGAACACCATCCTAGAAGCTGCTCTGGACAGCTGGATTCCCTCCCTGGCCTGGAGCACATAAGACTTTCACTCAGGCTCCAAAAGAAGTCAGGAGCTTATTTAGAAGGAACAGCTCCAAGATTCAGCTTCTCTGTTAATTTCTGCCATTGTATCTATGGGACTTTTGAATGTAATAGACCTGCTTAAAATACAGGAAAAGATGATTACAAAACCACAAATGAGATAGGAGTAACTGCACCAGATGCAGTGATGGAAGTTTAGAGGAACTCTTTAATCAAGGGCTGGGAGTGGATGTTCCTGCAGAGATAACCTTGTTTAGCTAATCAAACATTTCGTCCTCTTCCCTCTCAAAGTAAGATAATTGCCTAAGAGTTCATATTTTTTTTAAAGTGTTCCGATTCTATCAGACACAGATTCTGCAATTTTGGTCGTGCAGAAAGACGATGGCGGTCAGAAGGAAATTAACACCTTGCGCCTCCATGGGAAACAGCATGTACGCAGCACAGAGACAGGACAGAGACCTGAGAGTCCTAGTTCTTGCTTTTGAGATAAGTTACCTCTTTCCTTCCTTCTTCCCTGTTTTTTCTGACCTCTAAAATGGGCAGTGACATCTTCTGAAAACTAGTTTGAGATCTGTAGAGAAAACTGTGATAGAATATCCTGCATTTTAATTACTGACATTGATATTATTATTATAACCAGGAAAAAAAGACAGCACAGATCTGACAGCAGGATCAGGGTATTTCACAAATCTTAATATATTTTTTAATTGATGTAACCATATTAACAGTATTTTATTTTTATTGTGTTCTGATTTTCAGACAAGTGACTGGAAAACACCAAAAATTTTACTTTACTTTTTGTACAAAATTCATTAGTCTCCAGGAAATTATTCTGTCCTGCATACAACACCTCTGCTTTCTGTCACCCCAGAACAGCTTGTATGCTTGTATTCAGATGAATACAAATCTTTCACAACAGAGGAAAATAAATATAATCTTGGTAAATAGGATAAAAATGATACTTTTTTTTTTTTTAACATTTGCTCAATCTTCCTTTTGTTTGCAGCAAAATATGGAAGTCTGGCTTGTACATATCCCTTGACTGACTTTTAAAATTTATGTTACCTTAGTGCTAATCTCTAGGAGTGTTTTTTGAATTCCAGTCTCCAGTGCAGAAAAATACATTATGTTCTGGGAGCAGTGTGGCCATCACAGCATGGAGGTCCACACAGGCTACCTCACACTTCTAAGAAGAGCAGGTTTCTTCCAACTCCAATGTTCACAGTACCCAAGATATTAATTTACCTTTTTACTACATTGCAGTTTAGAGCTAGTTCAGATATCTCTACATCAGTGGTTTTCTGACTCTGATCTGTGAATTCCTACGGACCACTTCTCAATGGGAGGTCTTGTAATTTACAATTTTCTAAAAAAGTCTCTGCTTCCCTTATGTTTTGTTGTTTGTTTTTTTTTCTCTTCTAAAGCATAGAAAAAGTCTACAGACTGAAGAAATTTGAAAACTACTGCTGCAAACCACAGCAGAGATGTGATAAGTCTCTTCATAAAACCTTCTTTCAAATTTCCCATAACTTCTAACATTGACCTCTTCCATCGCTTCTGAGTCACTTTAATCCCAGGTCAACACATAAATGTCTGCATCCTGCTACAAAATATTTTGGGAATTCCCAAACTAGAGCTTATTAACATTTTAATAGGCAGCCAGTTAACTTTGCATAAAATTCTAGTATAGTCAAGCCCAGTGTTATCTAGCCTCTACCTGAATGAATCTAGAAAGTGCAGTGTTTCAAACATTAGCAGACAAGGCCTGTCTGTGCTGTCATTCTCATGATTATTTCTACCAAAGTAATCAAAAATATTAGGAGGAAAACCGTACCAAAAACAAATACACCATATACACCATAAAAAGCCTGCTGTAATACCAGATTTAGCAAATGAACTTCACTTAGTCCAAATCCATACCAAGTTGTCCTACTTATGAATGTTTAGTCTCAAGGTATTTGAGAAGAGAGAATTAATTATAAAATGCATTGTATAAGCTATAAAGTTTTATAAAGTTGAATTAAAAAAACAAATGGTGATTTTATCAAGGACACAAATATAACCAAATAACATTGAATGACACATCAAAGAGCATACTAGCTTTATTAGAACAATTTACATGCAAAAGCTTCACATTATAAGTACTAAATGTATGTATCCTTCAGTATAATTTCAGAAGAATCAGCAAAGGGATTTGTTTATTCTTTAAGTTTATATAAGTATATTTGGTATTCAAAAAGAAAATATCTTTCTGGCAACTGTCCCTCTATATACTGGGGACATCACCAGGTGGGATAAAGTTACACAGGATCTGGCCTCTATCACCTTTAAGGAAGGTGTCTAGCATGAGCTAGATCTGAAAATAGTAGTGTAGTCGGAGAAGATCAAGGCATCTCTAAAAGCAGGAGACTAAATCTCTGAGCAGCTGCAGAGCTTGTGCATTCCCAACCAGAGTGGCAAGTATCAGTTCTTTCACACATAACAGTGCTGTTCCTTGTCCCACCAGACTGTATTCTTAGAACGCGATGTTCATTTTCCCCCTCTTCTCAGGGAAGAGAATTCCAGGATTTCCTTCAGGTAAACTACAACAAAAATTGCAAAAGCAAAACTAGCAGTACTGGGTCAAGGACCTAATTTTTTTTATAGCTATGTCGAGCTATTTACATACAGTGTATTTGACTTCTCTGTCTCTCTACGATTTATCTAAGTGGCCTTATCTGCCCTGAGAACCTCAATGAAATATCAGCAGACAAAAAAAGCTTTACACTTTTAAAAAGCTCTATAATTCCTTTGTGCACTTCAGCTTATTCAGAGTCACAAACGAGGATAATCAATCAAAGGTTTAAGTTTTGATGGAACTTCTGGGCGTTAGAAGCAATGTGCAGCCGAATGTAGTCCTTTTAGGATGTGCAGAATCAATATTCCCATATCATTGCATTAACTCATGAGATAATGCATGAAAGGTTCTCAAAGTCAGCAAAGGACTTTCATTCTCTAGCAGGAAGAATTCCTTATGAATGAACTTCCCTCCTTTCTCAAAGTAAAGGGGAAAACCACCTGTTTTCAGGTCCTGGTCTGAAAATTGAATCAAGTAAAAACTTGTGGGAAAATTTCAGGATGATGCACTTAAGTTTCAGCTATTTCGGATGGCTGTCTGTCATGTCATACACTTTGCAAATGTATGTGCCCCATTTTTCGCCTGAAGCCACTGGAATTGCTACTATTCAAATATATCATGAACATACAACACCTATACACGTATAAATATATGTGTATGTTGGTGTGTACACCAATATATTTATACACAACAGTTATATTTCTCTGCTGAGAAAAGAAACTCAAGAACTTCGTCTCAAAAAATAAGGTCTGCTTGGGTGAATAGCAAAAAAAAAAAACCAAAAACAAAACCCATGCAGTGGTTAGAGCAAACCACTAGGGGAAACATAATCACATGCATTAAGCCATTCTCCACTACAAGAAATTCGGGTGATACATGTAATCCTCCAAAAGCTGGTTCCATGGTACCATCAGATTCAAAATCTGAGAAATCAGCGTCGAGGTTCACGACGCACACGAGCACACGCACGAAAAAGAGCACACTTAATTTTTGGAAGATTTGTGCACAATTTATTGTTCACCTTTGTGCCAGCGTACAAATCTTGCAAGTTTAAGGCTTCTCTTTCAAACTCATCAGTACCAACATGCTGTATTCTTGGGGATTTTGCTGGCTTTATTTTTGGCTCTTTTAATTTTTTTCTTTTTTTGAGCTATAACACATTGATGCTTCACCATTTTGCATGCATGACTGGCTCTGTGAATAAAAATAGTTTCACTGTTTTCAGATCTATCTTTGACATTACTCTCTGTATTAAGTGTATACACCTGTAGTTGAGAACTGGTGTGGGAATTGATGATTGCACTACTAACCGATGGATTTTAAAATGGTGTTATGAACTTTCCAGCTTAAAACGCTATTTATGTACTCAGTATAAATGGCGATAAATAATTTCCTTTCCCATGTGTATAGCTTTGCACAAAAAGTTCTTAACCTATTTTTGAGTTTGCTATGTGGGGAGAAGTGATTTTTGTCTTTCTACAGTGGGGGGAATATTGTTTTTTCTATTTCCCGGATATTTTAACCCGTACTTGACTCTCACAACTGAACCCCGCGGATCGCTGACACAGAGCGCGCAGCCTACACACAGGACACATCTCCGACGATGCTCATGTCCCTGCCCGGCGCATCCTCATGGAGACGCCAGGCCGCTGGGTGCCCCCTGCCCAGGGAAGCTCAGGGCAGGCCCGCGGCTCCCTCCGGCTCTGCCCGGCGCCGGGGCTGCTGCCCCCGAGGAGCCGCCCTGACCCGCCGCCCCCCGCCCCGGCGCCGCGCTCCCTCTGGCGGGGAGAGCGGCCGCGCCGCCGCCGCCGCTCCCCGGAGCCCCGAGGGGAACCCAGCCCCACCGGGCTGCGGCCCCAGCCCGCGGGCAGCCCCCGCCCCGGCTGGAGAGCGCTCGGTCTGCGGGGCCGGGGTCCAACAGGGTGGGGAGGGCACGGCCGGCCGGGAGTCAGCAGTTCTGTACGGGCTAGGGAGCGATGGGACGTGCTCGAAAGGAAAGAAGCAAGTCCCCTTTAACTCCGGCTGACCTTACTGTCACTCAAGTATGGAAACTGGTTTGCAGGTACAGAATATTACTGTGGAAGACCGGATTCTTGAGTATAAAACCACGAAAACCCGAAGGCCGTCCATGTGAGACACAGGCCTCCTTATTTACACGTTTTTATGGGGAATGACCACCCCTTCCACAGAGCGGTGACCAGCAGGTGTAGGAGAGGAAGCGCCTGCGAAATCGCCTCGAGTGGCAGAGTGCTGGCCGGGGCTTTGCACCGAGGGCTGTCCATGTGAATAGCGCAGCGATGAGTGCCTTACACGCGGTGTAAGGTATTTTAAGCAGTGCCACACGTGACACGGGAACACTGGTGCTCGGTGTACGCCTGCCTGGGGACAGGGGTGCGCGTAGAGATACGTGTCGGCGCAAGATGCCCGCGTACAACCAGCCACAGTGGGCCTGTCAGTGCTTCCAGCTCGTACCAAAGGGACCGAGCTGTGACCGTGTCAGGAAACGCCCAGAAGACAAACAGTCACGTTCGCGAACTGCTTCGCAGACCATGTTCCCCGCACGGATGGCAACTAAAATAAAGTTGGGG